>NW_004444040.1:1314410-1318889 GCF_000243295.1 Trichechus manatus latirostris
TTACACAAGACGTGTGAGAGACATTCCCTGGAGGTGGCAGTGTAGAATCCCCTCCATCCCTGGCTCATTTGGCCACTGGCCCGGATCTTGCCCCCTTCATCCTCCTGCCATGCCCTAGCCCAAGCCACCCACTTCTCACCATCCCCAACAGATATTCACCGTGCCCTTCACGGGGCACTGGACACCCCATAGGCTGGGGGCTCCAGCCTATTGTGGGGTCGCCGAACAGTGAACACAGTGTGCAGTAACGGAGAGACACAGTCGAGGGGAATGGTGGACACAGAAAACCGCCTGGAGGGGGTGTCAGCTAAACTAGGCTAAACTGGCACGGGAGGGGTGAATAGAAGTTAAAACCAAGAAAAGAAAAAAAAAAAACCATTGCCGTGGAGTTGATAATGACTCATAGCAACCGTTTAGGACAGAGTAGAACTGCCCCACAGAGTTTCCAAGGAGCGATTGGTGGATTCGAACTGCTGACATTTTGGTTAGCAGCTGTAGCTCTGAACCACTATGCCACCAGGGTTTCCTAATGGAAGTTAGCAAGGTAAAAATGAGGAGGAAGGGAGGTCCAGGGAGAATGAAGGGCAAGTGCCAATATAGGGAAGTATGTTACGCTTTGGGGAAAACTGAAGGAAATGCACTAAATCTGGAGTTGGAGGTGGAGAAGGTGGAGTCATGAGGCCAGTGGGTTAAGTCGAGGCCATAATGAGAAGGAGGGGGAGAAGAAGGCAGGCCGGGTCTGGAGGCTGCAGCCTCTCCGGGAAGCCCTGGGTGTGAGCCATTCTTTTACCTGGGACGCAGGCAAACCTCTAACCATCAGGTGCTACTGAGTCCACCTGAGCCAAAATAAATGGAGTCTGTTGGGTGTTTTTTGTCATAGAAAACACTTTAAACACTCGGAGTAGGACCAAGTCCAAACAGAAAACTCTCCTCTCAGTCCTGCCCCTAGGAATGGAGAAGCTAATATGTATATAAGGTTTCCTTTCTTCTAATCACAAATGGGATCATATAGTTACATATATGTTAACCCCAAGCGCCTGGCACAGTACTGTTTGTTGAATGAATGCTGCGTATTTGTTGAATGAATGCACGAACAAATGAACCTCTGAGTAAACTTCCCTGAATCTCGCTGACCCCTGTGCCCTGAGGCAGTTTTCTAGGGGATTTGGGCTGGGCTTCGGGTAGAGGAGGTGTGCAGGGAGGCTCCAGGACTAGCTGCTGGCGTCCTTTGCGTGTTTTGCGGCCTGCTCCGGCGCTGGGAGGAGGTGTCTTGCAAACACCGCCCTTCTCCCCAGCTCTGAATGAGCCCACCATTGACTACGGATTCCAGAGGCTACAGAAAGTCATTCCCAGACACCCTGGAGACCCGGAGAGGTTGCCCAAGGTACTCTTCGGGGCGCAGCGGGGCGGAGGTGAGGGTGTCCTGGGGCGGAGGGGCTTCAAGCCCTCTACCACCCCCAGGGGCTGCCCCTCCTTCCCGCTGTCTCCTCCCTGCCCCCAGGAAGTGCTGCTGAAGCGGGCGGCCGACTTGGCGGAGGCGCTGTACGGAGTGCCCAGCGGTAACCAGGTATGGCGCCCCTGCCCGCCTCCTCGCGCAGCCCGGCCCGGGGCTCTCCCCGACCTGGGGCTCTCCCAGGCCCGGCGCCTGCCGGGTCCTTGCCCTGCTCTTGTCTTCGCAGGACCTCCTCCTGAAGCGCGCGGCCGACGTGGCCGAGGCTCTGTACAGCGCCCCCCGGGCGCCCGCGCCTCTCGGACCCCTGGCCCCGAGCCACCCGCATCCTTCCGTCGTGGGCATCAACGCCTTCAGTAGCCCGCTGGCCATTGCCGTCGGGGACGCCACGTCGGGGCCCCAGCCGGGTGCGTCCCGCCGCCCCTCCCCGCAGTCTCTGGGCGCCCCGGTGGCCCCTTCCCTACCTGCACTGCTCCGCTGACGGACGCTCTCTCGCAGGCTACGCGCGCAGCTGCAGCAGCGCGTCTCCCCACGGGTTCGCGCCCAGCCCCAGCTCGCAGCAGAGCGGCTACGGCGGCCTCGGGGCTGGCCTCGGCGGCTACGGGGCGCCGAGCGTGGCCGGCCTCGGCGTGCCCGGGTCCCCTAGCTTCCTCAATGGCTCCACCGCCACCTCGCCCTTCGCCAGTGAGTGTCCCCTGCCCTCGGGGAGTGGGGATCGGGGCCCCGAGGATCAGAATGGGGCTCATGCCTGTCCCCTAGCCCATCCAGAGGGGTGGGCTTCCGGCGCCTGCCCCATGGGGCTCGACTCTGGCCATGCCCTCAGGCAACAGCCCAGCCCTCCCAGCGAGCTATCTCTCCCTGCCATTGGGCGCCTGTCCTCAGCCCCAACCTTAGACTGCAGTCTGGGGCCGTGGGGCCGGAGTAGGTTTCGCACCTTTATCCCTTTTTGCTGACCCCAGTTATACACATCGCTTCTAGCCCTCCCCTCCTCCTGAAACTGACTTTATGGGGGGGACGTCCGGCAGGAACCCGGCTGACCACCACCTCTCCATCTTAAGCCTGGGTTTCGGGAGGAGGCTAGCGCCCCCTGCCGGAAACCTTTGGAAACTAAAGGTTTAAGAGAAGCCGGCTTCCACCTGCACGCCCTCGCGCCAGGAGCCCTGGTCCGACCAGGAGCCGGGGTCCGCGATAGGAGAGACGCGGTTCCCTGCGGTCTGGCAGGGCCGACCAAACGAATCCTCTGTGGTCAGACAGAGTGTGGGTATCCAAATCAGGAGCTATATGACCTTCAGCAAGTTACTGTACTTTTTTGAACCTCAGTTTCCTCTCTGTAAATGGCATTAATACCACCCCCACCAAGGGTTGTTCTCAGGTCTGAATGTGCCACTATACGCAAAGGATCCAGGCAAAATTCAGAAAGAGCGTATGACTTTGCAGTCGCTGACCACCCTCCATCTGGCTTCTTGGGGTGGGGCAGCTCAGAACTGGGCAGATGGGCAATAGGGCTTTTATGCTTTTATATTTTAGCAAACCCCTCCTTTCCACACTACATTCCAGAAGAGCGTGTTTACAACTCTTATGTTAAACTATTCAGCAGATATTTATAAAGCACCTATTGTGTGTAAGAAGCCCTGGGTGGTGCAGTGGTTCAGAGACAGGGTTGCTAACCAAAAGATCAGCAGTTCGAATCCACCAGCCACTCCTTGGAAACCCTATGGGGGCAGTTCTATTCTGTCCTATAGGGTCACTATGAATCAGAATCAACTCAACAGCAATGGGTTTGGTTTGGTTTTTTTTGGACTGCGTGTAAAGCATTGAGCTGGGGGGTAATTCCACCTCTGCTCACCTGCAAGGAGCTTCCTATCAGTCAGAAGAGCGGGAGTCCTCAAGTTCTGGGAGACCTGCTGAGCCATAGCAATGGGGCTGGATGTAACTTTGCCTGCAGTTCCTCATCTCTCCCCGTCCTCGGTTTGCCACTGCTGAGGATGGGAAGATCTGGCCACCTGCCTAGTCTTCCTGAGTCCTAGGTGCTGTTTTTTCTGGCTTTGGGTTTGAGGCTGGCTCTCTTCTCCTGGCCTGGGATCAACTTCTGAGTCCTGAGGCCCACTGTGCCAGCATCCATCTAGGGCATGGCCCTTCGGTGTCCCTCCTGGACCTCTGTCTCTCCTGGCCTTTTGCTCAGGCCAGGCTTCACTGCTCCCAACTTCCCTTCAGCTCTGGGACAGTACACTCACAACCTCTCTCTGGGTGCCCATTGCACCCTGAGCCCTCCCCAGGGCAGAGAAACAAGCTTTCTTGGACCAATGCTGAACCAACCCTGGTACAGCCTAGAACACCAGTCCCTATACACACACACACACACACACACACACACACACTCTGCAGCGGAGGAACACACTGCCCCAAAGTGCAGAAGCCAGCCCACCTGGGGCCTCCCCACTCAACAAGACAATCAAGAATTCTTGAGCTCTTAAGCCATAGTTCCAGCATCAACTGGACCTGGTGCCCACCTAGGCTGGTCCAAGGGTCAGTCCCATTTCATGAAATTGTCTTGACCACTGCTCACCCGGGTCTTCAACTCCCTGTGTGCAAAGTGGTTTTTCGCACAACTCCAGAGGGTGCCATTCCCATTTCATTTGCCAAAGTGTGCCTGGGATGACATCCAGAGCTGTCCCAGCCAGAGGACCTGGGGCTGTCTGCTTGGGCCTCCTCTCAGTCTTCTGCTTTGGCCATCAGCAGCCCTGCCACTCAGCCCTGAGCTCTCCTAGCCCCTTTGGACCTCTGGCCTGGGCTCAAATGGCCCCTCCTGGACTGACCCACAGCTCCCAGTGCTATCCCAGCTACAAAATGTGGCTGTGATCCCTGGACCTGGAGGGATGCAGTACATTTTCTAGCTTTGATTGCAAGCCGTCCATGGAGCTCCATGGGCCTCCATGGGCCTCACCAACCAGTGGTGAGAATATCTTAAAGGCTCTCTGCTCCTGGCCTGGCCATCTTCTGGTGGCAATCCATGGGGCTCAGGATATTTG
>NW_004444040.1:1319883-1320720 GCF_000243295.1 Trichechus manatus latirostris
CCAGTGGGGTCTGAGCCTAGTGCCAGGGTCAGCAGCCCACGTGGGCCCCATTGCCCATGTCAGGGCCCCAACCGAGCTGCTCACTCTGGTGCTGTTTCCCTGTTGTGTTTCCCACCGCCTTCCCTGCTACGCCTGCCCCTCCCTGCCCCGCCCCGGAGTCATGCCCTCTAGCCCCCCGCTGGCCGCTGCCTCCTCCATGTCCCTCCCGGTCGCTGCCCCCACCACCAGCGTCTTCTCCTTCTCGCCTGTCAACATGATCTCCGCTGTCAAACAGAGGAGCGCCTTCGCCCCTGTGCTGCGCCCACCTGGCTCCCCACCCCAGGCCTGCCCCAGAGCCCACGGAGAGGGACTTCCAGGTGAGTGACCCCTACTGTCCCTCTGCAGCGGCCGGAGGGGAGAGCCCTAAGGGAGCCAGGTTTGAGGAAGAATGAGGATGGAACAACCATATGTCATCAGTACTCGTGGTGGTTGACCAGTTCTCCCAGAAAAGCCTGGGGGATGCAGAGCAGGGAATCTTATAGGGGTCTGAGGGAGGTCCATCTGGACACCACTTTCCTGAGTCTCATAGCTGGGGGTGGTCAGCACTCCAGACGGGATGATACCTACTGACCGCTTGACTAGGGGAGCAAGGGAAGAAGTGCCCATGATCTTGGGGCTCTACCTCCTAAGAGGCCTGAGTGGCACCCCTTATCTATCTGCTGTGATGGCCCCAGACCAGGGCTAGGGATGGCTTATTGCCTTCGAGGCCCCTCATGGCATTGCTCTCAGAAAGTGCTATATGCCCTGCCTGCTGGCCCCAGCCCAGAGAGGGACAGGCAGGTAAGGTCCCCAGGCTGC
>NW_004444040.1:1323030-1382161 GCF_000243295.1 Trichechus manatus latirostris
TTGTCAGAGCTGGAGAAAAATGTAGAACAAAATTCAAACTCATAAAAAAAAGACCAGATTTAACTGGTCTGACAGAGACTGGAGAAACCCCAAGAGTATGGCCCCCTAACACCCTTTTAACTCAGTACTGAAGTCACTCCCGAGGTTCGCCCTTCAGCCAAAGATTAGACAGGCCTATAAAACAAACCATAATACACATAGTTCGACCATGCATACAAGACTAAATGGACACACCAGCCCAGGGGCAAGGACGAGAAGGCAGGAGGGGACAGGAATGAAAATGAGGAACCCAAGGTCAAGAAGGGGAGAGTGCTGACAGTATAGAACATACCTCAGAATTTTCCCACCCAAGGGGAAGGGATCTGAGATATTGATCCTCCAGCCCTTATCTGTCATTGGATAAGGGTTGCTCCGCTTAATTCTCTGGCACTTCTGCCCTGCCCCTCGCAGCTGCACAGAGAAAAAGCTACCAGTTAGATAGTTACAATGCTTGCTATAGGATATCAGAAGCAAATACTGGAACAGCAAATCCAAGGGCACATGGATAGGGCACTAACAACCTCTGCTATGTCACAGAACCACCAGGATTACAGAATCCTTTTCAACACATCTACCACCCACTGAGCAGAGCTGTCACTTGAAGTGAAAATTGCTAACCAAATCTGATAAACAACACACAAGGCCTTTTTGTAGCCAAGAAGTGAAGTCAAACGGGACCATAAATCATGGGTCACGCATCAGCTCAACAGCAACATTTGGGCAAGTGTTTGGGTCTCTAGTACCTCCAAAACACCTGGGGTGTTTTCTGGCCTTCACAGATAAAACACCTTCCTGGACTCCCCACATTTGTTAGTTAAATGGTGGTTCTAGCAATCCCGAGTCAGAGGACAATGTTAGGTGGCAGAAGCTCAGCCTTGACCTTATATAAATCTACGGCAGAGACACCACTACCTAACAGATGTTTTCAGAGAGCCCAGTGTTAGTTTAGATACAGCCCTGAGGCCTTGTGCACAAGATAGAACTGATTCACTCATCAGGATTGATCCCTACAGGTGCTGAGCATCCCAGGCTTGTGAGAGAAATCCTAGTTTTGGCTCCAGTGCCTGTTTATATTGGTCATGGTTGCATCATCCACCTGGAATGGAGGCTGCCTTAGTTTGGATTCCCCCAAGAACAGAGCCTGAGACAAGGATTTGAGTTCAGGTAGTTTATTTGGGAGGCAACCCCAGGAAGCATCAGTAAGGGAGCAGGGAAGGGAAGAGTGTATTGTTGAGCAAGTTGCTACTGTGGGTTTTCTGGAGCTTAATCCCACTGGGGAACTCTGAATGATACTATAAAACACATGCCTCAGAGATTTCCCAACTGAGAGGTGAAGGAGCTGAGGTATTTTTACTCCAACTCCTGTCAGTCAGTGGTTGAGGGCTTCTGGGAGGAACGAGAAGGGAACACTAACTTTCTGGTACTTCCAGCCTGCTCCGTGGGTGGCAAAACAGTCCCCAGTGGCTAGAGGAAGTCCTCAGGCAATTAGATGAAGACGCTGGCAGTCAGAAGTCAGGGGATATGTGTGGGGCACACCAGAGGGTTCCCTGGAGGTGGTCTGTGGAAGTCATCCTGTGAGAGAAGATCAGAGTGGGCATGAGGTTTCCTTTATCTGCAGGTCCCACCTCCCCTGGGACCAGGTGACAGAAACTCTGCCCAGGCTATTTCTAGTTGAGGTGCCAAGATCTCCAGGTGACAAAGGAACCCCTCTCAGTGTCAGTTCACCCCCAGGATTTTTTTCCCACAGGACCAGGTGGCAGGGGAGTATGATGGGAGTCGACACTTGGCTTCTCACCCTTCAGAGAGAGAGCATCTCCAGGACATCCTCTGCTTTCCTCTCTCATAAGTTTCCCAGTGGAACAGGCCACTGTGTTCTGCATCGCACCCTGGGAGTTGGGCAACCTCTGAGGTTCCGTTTGGCTCTGCAGGGCCCACTGTGGATAGGCCTCATTGGTCAAGGGGAGGCAGGCGCAGCTTTTGGCTGACTGTTCTGCAGAACATCTTTCTTCTCATCATCCACACCCATATTCGTTGGGCTCTTACCTTCTCTCAAAAATAAAGATTTCCCAGAAAAATGGAAACTGCTGTGCAGTGAGGAAAGGATGGTCTTCTCAATAGATGGTGTTTGTGTCAATTGGATGTTCATATAAAAAAACTAAACTCGACCTTTACTTCACACCATACACAAAAATCAATTCCAGATTGGTGTATGTTTTGCTGTGTAAGTTTTCAACAACATTAAAATGAAAAGCAAAAAAAAAAATCAATTCCAGGTGGACTGTGGATCTAAACGTGAAAGCTAAAACAACGAAACTTCATGGTCTTAAAGATAGTCTAGAAGCCTTTTGCCAGAGTGACCTCCAAGGTCTATTTCCCCACCCACACCTCCAACCGTAGAATGAGGCAACAGTGGAATGTTCCGGTGGACCCCAAATTCTCTTTTCTCTTCCCTAGGATAACTTTTCTAGATATGGAAAAGCTCACAGATCATAGTGTCTTTCTCTGCAAGAAGAGATAGGCTCTTCACAGTTGGTAATTCTCCGAAGCTCCTAGCTCCTGCGCCTAGGGTGGCCACTTTCCCCACCCCCGTTCACTCCTTTGCGCTTACACCCTCAAGATTGCATCTTTTGGTACCATTTCAATGGCAGTAACAACACCCACTGGGTAATGGAAGGGAATGAGCCACCTCCTTGAAGCCAAGGCTGGTGTTCACAGGAAGACCCGCAGCATGACGGTCCTGATGGGTTTGGGGCATTAACCATTCCTGTGGACTTCAGATCCACCTATCACTTAATACTCTCCTTTTCTTCACTCTCATTATAGGATTCTTGATGAATAAAACTTCTTGAGTATAGCCCAAGTTATCAATCTTTTCTTTATGATTAGTGCTTCTTATAACTTATTTAAGAAATCTTTACCTACCTCACAATCAAGAAGATATTTTTATTTATTGTTTTTAGCTTTTATATTTAGATCCACAATTCACCTGGAATTGATTTTTGTGTATGACGTGAGCTAGGGGTCAAGTTTAATTTTTTTTTTTTTTTCATATGGACAGCCAATTGACCCAGCAACATTTATTGAAATTACCATCTTTTCTCCACTGCACTGCAGTAACACCTTTGTCATAAATCAAATGTCTATATATGTGCGAGTCTGTTCCAGATTTTCTATTGTGATCCGTTGCTCTCTTTGTTTCTCCTTATACCAATACTACACTATCTTAATTACTTTAGATTTTTAGTAAGATTTTTATATCCAGTAAGGTAAATCCTCCAACCTAGTTCTACTTCATGGTTATCTTGGCTTCACTAGGCCCTTTGCATTTCCATACGAATTTTATATTCATTAGCATCCGTTTCTTTAAAAGCTCATTGGAATTTAATTGGAATTGTATCAAATTTATAGATCAATTAATGGAGAATTGACATCTTTAAAATACAGAGTTCAGTCTATGAATATTGTATATCCCTCCATTTATTCAGATCTTTTAAAACTTCTCTTAATAGTATTTTATAAGTCTCTGTGCAGAAGTCGTGCACATCTTCTATTAGACTTATTCCTAAGTATTTTACTATTTTATGCTATTATAAATGGTATCATTTTCTTAATTTCATTTTCTGTTTGTTGCAGGTGTAAATAAATACAACTGATTTTTGTACAATGACCTTGTATCCAGCAACCTTGATTAGCTCCCTTATAGTAATATTTTACCCATAGATTATCTTGGATTTTCTTAAGTACACAATCATGACATCTACAAATAAGGACAGTTTTATTTATTTACTTCAAGACTTTCTTTCTTCCTTCCTTCCTTCCTTTCTTTCTTTTTTGCCTAAATGCACTGTCTGGAACATCCAGTAGAATTCTGAACAGAAGTGGTGACAGTAGGCATCTTTGTTTTCTTCCTGATCTCAGAAGGCAAACTTTTAACACTTCATCATTAAGTATCATGTTTGATTTTGTAACTATCCTTCTATTCCTAATTTTCTAAAAGTTTTTTTTTTATTATAAATTGAATTTTATGAATGCTTTTCTGCATATATTGAGATGATCATATGACTGTCTCCATTTTTTTTAATGTGCTGAATTACATTAATTATATGTCTAATGTTAAACCATTGCATTAACTGGCTAATTATATGCTTAATGATAAACTCTTGTATACCCTTTACACAGGGTATACCAGTTATACCAATTGTTAACATGTAGCTGTATTCTCCCTCTCTCTTTCTGCCTCTCAAAGGTACCTACTGGCCCTCGCCCTTTCTCACCTCCCATCTGTCCTCAAGAAGCTAGGCTTCTGTGAAACAAACCCCAGAGCTCTGCAGACCACCTCAGCACTTTGCCCTGCCATTCAGCCCCTCTGCTGCCTTCTTGGAGTGGGAGAGGGAAAAACACAAAAAAGACAAATGAATTTCTTATTAAGCCATTCCACCTGGATGCTAACCTGTTTCTCCCCAGCTGGACCCTTAGCTCTGGGTCCTCTCTGTTGGAGTTCTAGAAGTACACCCGTGGGTCATCCATCTAGGAGCCGCTGCCTCCACTCACTTCCCAAAGGCCAAAGTTTCCAAACCTCCCCCTCCTTGGCTCAGCCTCCCTGCAAGGGAGCACAGAGTGGCAGCCCCCAGGTGGGCAGGAGTTTCTGAGTTTGTAGCTACAGGGACTGCCAAGGGGAACGGTGGGAGGGTTCTGAGTGCCCAGGCCCCCACTGGAGACAGAACAGGGAGAGACTTCTTGACTCTAAAGATGCAGAAGAGGCTTCCCAGCAGGGCAGTAAAAAGAGTTTTTTGTACATTCCTTTTGACTATTTTATTCCTTGAGAGACAAGGAGCCAAATGTTTAAAAGGGGAAGGAAAAACACCTTCAAGTAGCAGGTCTGTTGTTCTTTGAGGCCCAGCATCCTACCCAAAAAACCAAACCCATTGCCCTTGAGTTGATTCCAACTTACAGTGATCCTACAGGGCAGAGTAGAACTGCCCTAAAGGGTTTCCAGTACAAAAGTAAACTGCCACATCTTTCTTCTGTGGAGCGACTGGTAGGTTCAAACCGTCAACCTTTTGGTTAGCAGCCAAGCGCTTAACCACTGCGCCACCAGTGCTCCTCCCAGCATCCTAGCATCTCATTTCTCCAAAGCCTTTCCTGCCCCTTCCCTTGCCAGCCTGAGAGTGAAAGTGGCCCCTGATGCGCCCGTGGCTGTGGGGTGGTCCCCTCAGGCTAGGCTGCTAGGGGCACAGGCTGAAGCTAGCGGAGCTGCTAGACTGCTGGGGCCTGGGAGAGGGGAGTTGTGGATGCCTCCCCATGGCAGGTAAAGGGCTGTCTGGCACTGCAGCCAAGGGCCACGCCATAGCGGGGCAGCCATCACGTGAGTCTGGTTCCTGAAGGCCTGCCTCCGGCTCGAATATAGGGCAGGAAAACCCTCTGGCCTGGGTCCCTGCCCCTCTGCCTTTCTTGGGGTTTCTCTGACCCACTCACCCAAAACCTGAGTCCACCTTTGAGTGGGTGGGGAGGGTCTGGACACTTTCACGCTGGTACTGACTCAAGCCCAGCCAACTCTGGCTTCTGCGGTGAAAGCTTGTTTGTCTGGGCTGCACCCCAGGCCCTTCTTGGAGCCGGGCCTAGAAGGTCACCTTGCCAAGACAAATTGTGGCTGCCAGCGGAATGTGGCAGAATGACTGCTGAGCAGGCTGAAACCTAGCTGGCCTGTCAATGGTGCCCCCACTGGTCCACAGCACGGAGGCCACCAGGGCCCCCAGGGTCAGGCCAGGACAGGAGTATGTGCCAAGAGACTGCCGGCCATCTCTCTGCCCCCTTGTTGAGTGAGTCAGGGGAATCTTTTCTCTTGGTCTCACCTGAAAACCAAAAGCCTGTAATCAAACCTCACGGTTGACAGAATCCCTCCACACCCACTCCCTTGAGGGAGCAGCTCAGCAGCAGTGTGTGTGTGCAACTGTGTGTGTGTAGGTGTGACGTAGGGGCTGCCAGAGCAAGAAAAAGAGCTCCGGCAAGGCCTCCTCTTCCCTCAACACTGCTCCAGTATGATGGGGCTGTGTTGCCAGTGGATCCACACTTTATTCAGGTGGGATTCCCTGGGAGCAGAGCCTGAAATCGGGCTCTGCACACGCTTGAAACTGCTCTCTAGAGAAAAGGAGAGAGGGAAGCGAGACCAGGCAGAGGAAGGAACTAGGCAACAATGTGGTCTCAGCAAGAGTCCAGCATGATCCCATGGGGAACTCGGGAGCATGAATGACACCACAATTGGACGTTCCTTGTGGCAAGGACATGGGCTTTAATACCTCTGTGCCAATTAGTCATTGGCTGCTGGCCACTGGAGTCAGGTGGAACAGCTCTGTTAGGTTCTTTTTCAAACTGCTATCTTAATTTTATAGGATTTTTTGTTTGTTCTGTGGAGGAATTTTCAAGTTATGACCTTTCTTTATACAATGTGAGCATAGTTATTTTATAATCTGCATCTGATATTTCAAATTTCTGAAATTTTTGTGGGTCTATTTCTGCTGTGATGCAGCAGTACATCGACAGGGAATTGCCAGAAATTCCAGACGGATTCAGAAGAGGACATGGAACGAGGGATATTATTGCTGATGTCAGACGGATCTTGGCTGAAAGCTGAGAGTATCAGAAAGATGTTTACGTGTGTTTTATTGACTATGCAAAGGCATTCAACTGTGTGGGTCATAACAAATTATGGATAACATTGCCAAGAATGGTAGTTCCAGAACTCCAAATTGTGCTCATGAGGAACTTGTACATAGACCAAGAGGCAGCTTTTCAAATAGAACAAGGGGATACCGTGTGGTCTAAAATCAGAAGAAGTATGCATCAGGGATTAGTCTTTCACCAATCTGTATGCCAAGCAAATAATCTGAGAAGCTGGACTGTAGGAAGAACGGGGCATCAGGACTGGAGAAAGACTCATTAACAACCTGTGTTATGCGGATGACACAACCTTGTTTGCTGAAAGTGAAAGCAGACTTGAAGCACTTCCTGATGAAGATTAAAGACTACAGCCTTCAGTATGAATTACACTCAACATAAAGAAAACAAAAATCCTCACATCTGGACCAATAAGCAACATCATGATACATGGAGAAAAGATTGAAGTTGCCAAGGATTTCATTTTACTTGGATCCACAATCAACATCCATGGAAGCAGCAGTCAAGAAATGAAACAATGTATTGCATTGGGCAAATCTGCTGCAAAAGACCTCTTTCAAGTGTTAAGAATCAAAGATGTCACTTTAAGGACTAAGGTGTGCCTGACCCAAGCCATGGTATTTTCAGTTGCCTCAGGTGCATGCAAAAGCTGGACAATGAGTAAGGAAGACTGAAGAAGAATTGATAACTTTGAATTACGGTGCTGGCGAAGAATATTGAATGTATCATGGACCGCCAGAAGAACGAACAAATCTGTCTTGGAAGAAGTACAACGAAGTACTTTGGACATGTTATCAGGAGGGACCAGTCCCTGGAGAAGGACATCATGCTTGGTAGAGGGTAGGCAAAATAGAGGAAGACCCTCAACGAGATGGATTGACACAGTGGCTGCAACAATGGGTTCAAACACAGCCAACGATTGTGAGAATAGCGCGGGACTGGGCAGTGTTTTGTTGTCGTACATAGGGTTGCTGAGTTGGAAGCGACTTGGCATCACCTAACAATAATTCATTTCTGTTTGTGGTTTCTGCTGATTCTTACTCATTTCCTGTTTGGTGGCATTTTTATTATGTGGTGCTCATTGTCCTTGAAAAATGTTGTGTCACAAGTGACAGTTCACTGTATATGGTTGATTTTAAACAGTAACCCCCTAGCGTTGGTCAACACTGTGATCCTACTCATAGATAAAGTCGTATTTCAGATACTGTAGATTAGCTCACTTAACACGCATTTCAACTTCTCTTTAGCTTGACCTCCTGTACTGTAGAGGCTGGAAAGCTAAAAGCTAAATATCCCAGACTCCTTTGTATCTAGGATTCCTCATGGACCTTTAAAACCAGTTGCCATAGAGTCAGTTTCAACTCATGGCGACCCCATGCATGTCAGAGTAGAACTGTGCTCCACAGAGTTTTCAATGGTTGATTTTTCTGAAGTAGACAGCCAGGCCTTTCTTCTGAGGCACCTCTGGGTGGACTCGAACCTCCAACCTTTCAATTAGCAGCTGATCTCGTTAACTGTTTACACCACCAAGACTCTTCATGTCACAGGTTCTGCCAAACAGATGCACTGGCCCCAGACTTGGAGGTGGCAGTCACATGTAGGGAGATCAGACTTTCTGGCAACCATGAAGGTGGAGGTATGTGCAGTCCCTCTGGTGCAGTACGGAAGTTTCTAGCACCTAGTCCCTACATAGCATTTTAGCTGCCAGACAGCAAGCAATGTAGAGAGTGGTGATTCCTCTAGAGTAGTCCCATGACATGGCCGGACATTTCTCCCATCCTGTTGCCACTGGCCCTGTTGTTTCTGGCTATGTAGCATCTAAGCCTGGTTTCTAGCCCTCCTGAAGATTGTATAACCATCGAAATACCCTTTAATCAATCCCTTTCTCCTTAGAGTGGACTCTGTGGTCCACACCTAAGAATTCGGCTACATCCAGTAAAATCAAAATGGAATCAAGAAACCATAGACTAAACCCAGGAGTGTAATGAAAAGAAACTCCAGCAAAAAAGCAAGCAAAGCTAAACCATGGTGTTACAAGTCAGGATAATGGTTACCCTTGGCAGGTGATGGGGTGTTATTGGATGAGGACACATGGGGGAGACTCTGGGGTGCTAGGAGTGTTTTCATTTTTTTTTTTAACCTGGGTTGTGGGTGCCTGGGTGTGTTCAGTTTGTATAACTTTATCAAGCTGTGCACTTATGTGCACTTTTCATTATGTGTATTACATTTCAATTTTTTCAAAAAGCTTTTTGAAAAAAGTAATGCTGTACAAGAGAAGTGGCAGGTAGGGAGAAAAGGTGCAGAAAAAATGCTGTGGCACTAAATTCCACCTGGTGGTTAACTGAGATTAAAGATGTGAGAGAGGCAGAGACAGAGACACCACGAGATACAGAAAACAGTGCAACAGCCAAGCACTAGACAGAGCTTACACAACACGCGGTTACATGGATGTCTTTGTGCCAGATATTATGTCAGCATTTGCCCCATCCCTGCCATTCTGTGCTCTCTTCTGACTCGCAGAGGTCTGGAAGCCAGGAAACTACATTTTGCAGACTTCCTTGCCGGCTAGTTCAGTTAGCTGTTGCCAGTGGACATCACAGGTCGGAAACTAGAAAGTGAGAGGAAGGGTGAAACTATTCTTCTGGCTCCAGCCATGGCAGGTGCCCACAAGTGATCACAGGTGGCCACAGGTGGACATGGACTCCAGCACCAACATCAGCAAACACAGGCTTGTCAAGTCCAGGCCAAGGGTGTTATCAGCCTCCTAATATCTGAGTAAAACTCCCTTCTCCCTTTTTCTCATCCAGGTCTTCCAACATCTTTACATGCAATTTCCAGCATTAAATTTCCTTCTTCTTGAACTACCTGTTTTCCTGGCAAGACAAACTGACACTCCCTCTCAACTCTCAAAGGAATGAACTCCTATTATTTACCAATACTCTCTGAGGATGGCTGGTGAAGCAAATTCGAATGCTCTTAGCTGCTCTATCTTTGGTTCCCTCCTTTTTAGAGCTGACCCTGGCCCACTCCCACCTGAGCTAGAACCACCATCTCTATTGCATCCTTGACCATGAGTTCCCGACGGTCTCAGTACTGCAGTTTGCATGGATGCAACTCGCTATCTGTGCTCGCACAGCAGCCGGCACATCTCACACTGTACTGAACTGTCCCCTCCCTTGACTAGGAGTCCCAAGAGGTTGAGAGTGGGCACTGTTGATCCTGAACTCCTTGGATGCTTGGCCTGAGCAGATGTTTACAGAATGTTAACAGCACCATGATGGAGCAGAAGCTGATGGGCAGAGATGGGTTGCTCTGCCAAGCCCTAGGTTCAAAAGGAGTCCAGGTGAGATCCTCTTTCCACACCATGTCTCCAGAGGTCAGCTGGTGAGTGTGCAAGTGTATGTAGTGCAGGAGATGAGGGGTGGCCTGAGGCCTGCCCCAGGGGAGGACCTGGGACATAGAGACCATAGACAGGCTAGCTGAGGTGCCAGGTAGCTTTAATGAGCCTGAGCACCTCTCCCCCCACTTTGTCCCTCCCTCCCCACTGTCTACACTTTCCTTCAGTTCTGGACAGGTCCAGCCTGCCCAAGGCTTTAGGCTTCTCAGCCGAATTCTTCTGTTCTAATTCTTCTGTTTCTTCAGCCGCTCCAGCCGCCTCCGAAGGTCGGGGGGCACCTTGGCCCCTGCTGCCAGCAGCTCTCGCAGTCTCTGTTTGGGTGTCTTGGTGAGGTGGAAATTGCAGGGGACAGGGCCCTCTTCAAAGGTTACTCGACAGCTCCGTGTCACTGAATGGTAGCCCTCGGCGCTGGCGGTCACCACATAGTCCCCTGGGGTCAGCAGCCTCCAGTAATCCCCACCCCATGCTGAGGAGAGTGAAGAACAAAATCAGGGCAATTATCCTTAGCTCCTGCCCACTGCAGCCTAAATCCCTCCAGCACTCCACCTTCCCCCCCACCCGACCCCATAAACACCTGTTGTGACATCATGGTTAATCCCATCCACGGCAATGACAGCATCAGCAATCCCGAGCTCTGTGTCCTTGTCCCGCACAACTCCTGTGATGCCCATGCGCACCTGTGTGGGAAAACGTTATCAAACCCCTTTCTTTTCTGCATGAGAAAGTGACCTTCAGTTAACTTTCTGGATTTGTTTCCCTGCAAACCTGATAAAGGAGGTATATCTACTATGTTCCTAGGTGACAGCGCTTCTGGTAAATACCTTCTGGTTGACAAACTGCATCTGGACAGGGAGAACTATAAATACCTGGTACCCTGTAAACAAATAGCTGGTACCCTATAAATACCTGGAACCCTATAAATACTTGTGTGTTGTTGTTAGATGCTGTCAAGTCAGTTCTGACTCATAGTGACCCTGTGTACTACAGAACGAAACACTGCCCAGTCCTACGCCATCCTCACAATCGTTGTTATGCTTGAGCCCACTGTTGCAGCCACTGTGTCAATCTATCTCATTGAGGGGCTTCCTCTTTTTCACTGACCCTATACTTTACCAAGTATGATGTCTTTCTCCAGGGACTGATCCCTCCTGACAACATGTCTAAAGCATGTAAGAAGATGTAGTCTCGCCATCCTGGCTTTTAAGGAGGATTCTGGTTGTACTTCTTCCAAGACAGACTGGTTCATTCTTTTGGCAGTCCGTGGTATAGTCAATATTCTTCACCAACACAATTCAAAAGCATCAATTTTTCTTTGGTCTTCCTTATTCATTGTCCAGCTTTCGCATGCATATGATCCGTTTGAAAATACCATGGCTTGGGTCAGGTGCACCTTAGTCTTCAAGGTGATATCTTTGCTTTTCAATACTTTAAAGAGGCCTTTTGCAGATTTGCCCAATACAATGCATCTTGATTTCTTGACTGCTGCTTCCATGGGTGTTGACTGTGGATCCAAGTAAAATGATGTCCTTGACAACTTCAATCTTTTCTCCATTTATCATGATGTTGCTTATTGGTTATAAATACCTGGAACCCTATAAATACCTGGTACCCTATAAATACCTGGTACTCTATAAATACCTACCCATACCCATGGCAGTCAAGTCGATTCCGATTCATAGCAACCCTGTAGGACAGAGTAGAACTGCCCCATAGGGTTTCCAAGGAGCAGCTGGTGGATTTGAACTGCCGACCTTTTGGTTAGCAGCCTAGGTCTTAACCACTGCACCACCAGGGCTCCTATAAATACCTAGTGCCCTATAAATAAATACCTGGTATCCAACGCCATCAAGTCAATTCCAACTCCTAGTGACCCTACAGAACAGAGTAGAACTGCCCTGTTCTAAGCGTTTCTAAGGCTATAATCTTTACAGAAGCAGACTGCCACATCTTTCTCCCATGGAGCAGCTGATGGCTTCAAACACTGACCTTCTGGTTATCAGTCGAGCACTTAACCACTACGCCACCAGGGCTCCTATAAATATCTGGTAGGAAGGCATATCTTTAGGCTTCCCCAAGTTCAGTGACTCCTGTTATTGGGCTTGTCTTTTGTAGAAACCTTGGAAGTGATACCTATGGAGTCATCACTATAGATATAAGCTCCTGTGGAATATGAAGTTCTATGTCTAATGTGAGCCCTGGATGACTCTAGGGACCCCTACAGAGTCTGCTGTGGGGACTATGCACACTAGAGAAGCACATCTGACGTTGTCTTGCTGGCAAACTGTCTCCTGTCCTGTATCCTTCCAAGTCAAACTGATACCATGTGTGGTCCATGACATCTTATGAGTCTGAAAGCTTAGCTGGACCTTAGAAGACCTCCTGGTGGGAGGAGCAACCTAAGTGGTGAGCAGATCAGTCAGGAGTGACTCAGGCAGGCTGGGGACAACAAAATTCAGATCTCACCTGTTCCAGGTAGGTAAGGAGGGCATCTTTGTTGTTCTCCCACTCTTGGGGCAGCTCATTCTCATGCGGGAACTTGTCACAGGACAGTTCTACAGTGACCTCAAAGCAGTTGGTGTGTAGGTAGCTGAAGTCATTCATGCCTGGGGGTACCACAGACACTGGAGCCTAAGGGAGCAGAATGGAAGCCCCACCCTCCTGGTACCCTCTTCTGGGAAACCCTTCAGGGTGAGAATTGGTATCAGTGATGTAACAGCAGACTGTCTTTATTGGGGAGAGGGCTACGGGGAGGGGGCTACCTCCACCCTCAGACACATACTTCCAGGGACAGTGTGCCAGTCAGCACCATTGATGACATTGCCATGCAAGGAGAAGTCTTGGTTGTGGCAGGTGCGGCGGTCCAGGTCCTGCATGGCCCGATTGGTGCCAGCGTAGACGGTGCTGAGCCAGCGGAACACAGCATCATCAGGAGTGGGCGTGAGTTCGCGGGCAGCCCACGGGGTCCGAGTCATATCGAATGGGTAGGACACCACGAGCTCACCCCCGTGGAGGTTGGCGCTCAGCACAAAGGGGATCCGCTTCATCCACTCAATCACTGCCCGTGTTTCAGGGGCCACCTGGACAGAGACAGGTCAGGAGGGGCAGGAGACAGAGACAAGGCCCCTCCAGGTAGCCCCCCAGCACTGCCGCAGAATACTCACAGTGGCATTGGGCAGAGTGTAGTAAGTAGGCAGTGGCAGGTGATGGTTGGGGACAGTGTGGGGCACCAGCCCGCCATCCTCTGCATCCCACAGTGGTGTGTTGAGGTCAGCAAAATTGTGGTTAAGGTCAATGCCCTGGTAGTTCCAGCGACCCTCGACCCAGCCCACCAGCTCCGAGCCCTGCCAGGGAAGGGGCTTGTTCAAGCCAGGTCTGCTCTGGGCACCAGGGCAGAAGGGGCAGGGTGGCCCTCATGCCATGTGGCCTACCCGGCGGTAGGCGGTCTCATAGCCATCAGGGTTCATGGAGGGCAGCAGGTGAAGGCGCATCTCCGTGAGCAGCCGGGTCACCCGTGGGTTCCCTCGCTGGAACTCACGGCACAAGAACTGCATCAGCAGCAGAAGCAACTCCCGCCCCAGGGCCTCGTTTCCGTGCATGCCGGCCACGTAGCGCACCTCGGGCTCTCCTGAGAGCACAGAGGGGCTGGCAGCCAGCTCACACCCAGAGCCCTGCCCGTGCCCACCTCTCCCCACCCCACCAGTCAGTACCCAGCTCATGCTCCCCAGGGTGGTCCGACATTTCCATCACATACAGCTTCAGACCCTGGTGGCTTTTCCCGATGCTGTAGATGCGGGTGATGTCGGGGCATTGCTCATTCACCTGCTTCATCAGCTGGGCGCCAGGGTGTAGGATGACATGTCACATGGGAGGATTAAATCGAGGGCTCAGACCATGGGTGGCCATGGAGGGACTTATAAAAGCCAGCAGGTGGCCCACACAGATGGCATGGCCCAGGAGGGGAGCGGCAGCAGACCCAGAAGAAGGGCGTCAGAACAGGGGAGGTGCCATAACAAGGGAAGCTGAAGCAAAGCTTAGAGGTCAACAGAAGGAAGAGTGAGACAGTGGGGGTGGGGGAATGAGTGTAGCCAAACCGGGTGTGCCCTGGTGGAGAGGGGACATGAACTAGGCAGGTCCCCCGCTCCTGGCTCACACGGGTTATAGCTGACCTTCCTCATGGCCTTATAATCATGATGCCGAAAATCCAGAGGATCAGAGGATCCCAGTGCAGGGGCCTCGGGGAACAGGCCATTAGGATCTGGTGGAGGATGAGTTCATGGCAAAGGGTCACAGTGGAGGGTGCACCCTATGTCCAGGCCCTGCCCATCCAGCCCCTGACCAACCGCCCACCTGAGACCGGGCAGGCCAGGATCTCTGCCCGGAGGCAAGATGCGCCTCCCTCGAGCCAGGTCTGGGGCAGCAGGCGAATGTAGCGGGCCACCTGGGGCTCTGGCAGAAGGTTCAGCACTGGGGTCTCTGGGTCCGAATTGGCTGGAAATATCTGGGGGCATCAAGTCCTTTGTTGGGGTAACATAAACACCAGCAATTTGGCCTAGAACCCAGGGCAAGGCTCAGGCCTCCAAGCTCACCATGTAACAACCCACCCTTGTGGGTCAGGGTGGAGATATGCACTCTGCGTCCAACACAGAGCTCCCCGCCCACAGCCCCTGCTGATGGGCAGCCCCAGGCAGCCATGCTTTATGGCTTCATCACAGCTGATTAGGCCAATACGGTCATGTGAGTCCAGAGCAGCCAATCCTAAAGCTGGCCAGGACCCCACACCATAGCCTGAGGTGGGGCAGCCACAGCCGTGAAAAGGCCTTGAAGTGATACAAGGATCAGAGGCCCATGACTAGAAGGGATGTTCCAGCAGGAACCTGCAGCACAAAGCTGTACCTCTCAAGAGGTGGAGAAAATCTGGGGAGGATTTGGGCATGCTAGGTGCCCGTCATCCTGACAACCCCCTTTCTACTGGGATGCCCAAGCAGGTATCTGCTTTTTGTCCCCAGAGGAGCCCCAGCCCAGCCTAGCCCTCTATAGTAGACTGGGTGCCTAACTAACTACTAGCATAGAGGGTCCTTGCCACCATAGGCCCACTTACCGCATCCATCCCACTGCTGCGGTTCCTGCTCCCCCACCAGCTCCGACTGTCGTTGCTGAACTGAACCTTGTATGAAGTGACCCAGTCGTACCTGGCAGAGAGGTGGGGAGAGATCACCAGTGTCCCCCAGGGCTCCCACCCAGTCCTCCTGTGCCTGCCATGACTTCCTGGCCTGGAGCAAGCCTGCCTCACCTCCAGATAGAGTTTCTGCCCTGTGTGATAATGCCCGAGAAGCGAGTGGGGCGCCCAGCATCCACCTGAAGCCATGGCTCAGCATCCTGCTGCTCGGCACACCAGGCCCCATCATATAGATCACCATCCTCCAGGCCTGACTGAGGACACAGGACAGGGATCAGGTCCATGGTGGGCACGGTGGGGTGGGCCAGGGCAGGAGGCAGGAGAGCAAGCCCCAGGGATTGCCTTGCCTGCCCATAAGACTCAGGCTCTGAGCCAGGGTTGCTGACCTGGATGTTGAGTCGTCCTCGGTGTGGCCCAAGACCAAAGGACTGGCTGCTGGATGCCTCTAGCTGGCCATCTGAAACTCGCAGGGACTCCAAGCCCAAAGGGGGACAGTCTACGGCAGGGATAGAGCAGAGAGAGGGTGGTCAGAGCAGGTGGAAAGCTGAGTCTAAGCTTGCCCAGGTGCTGGGCAGGCTGTGGGCATGCCTATGCCCATGAGGCCGAGAACTACCTCAGTGTGTACGCCAGGGGCTGCAAGTCTGGGCTGGACTCCTGGAGGGGTGGTACCTGGTTTTTGCTCCTTAGGAAGGTCAAGAGTCCTTGCAGCGTTGGCGGTCACTGGGGGACTGGGGCGAGTTATCTTCTTTTTCTTTCTTGTGATGATCTTTTTCTTCTTGATGATGCGAATCCGGACACGCTGTCCTGTGGTCCCTGGGCACCACACAGGGAGGGAGGAAATGGCATGAGACCTCATATGGAAAGCTGTGCTAGCCCAAGAAGGCATGAAGCTCACAGCTGGCCCTACCACAGGTGTCTAAGGGCCTTAGTATGGCATTCAAGGCCTGTGGTCTGATCCCAATCTGCCTCTCCAGCCATTTCCTTGGTTCCTCCTTCTCCTTCCTGACATGACTGCATGTGTGGCCAGCCTCACCTCTGCTCTCCAATGGAGAGCCACACTCAGCCACTAGGAACTGTTCGGTAGCTCCAAAGAGCTGAGTTTGGTTCTTTACCTCGGGGTCTTTACACTGCCTGTCCCTCCCCTATAATACCATCCACCTCTGATTTTGTTGCCTAATTCTACTTTTTCTTCTCACCTCAGCCCAGATGACCTCTGGGGAACCTTCCCTGGCTCCAGACTGGGTATCATGCTTCACAGTCCCTGTGCCACTTCCATCATTGTGTCTAGCCTTTGGGCTGAGATGTTCTGTCCTCAAATCCATGTTTACCTCGATGCTCAGTCTTTCCAGAGCTGGGCCTGTGTCCTGCTCGCCCGTCAGCACAGGCCCTGGCACAGGGCAGGTGCCACCAACCACCTACCCGCCCAAGCCCCATAGCTGCCTCTGGAACATGCTGCACATTTTCTGCCTGGTGCCCCAGTGCTGTTTCCCTCTCCTTGGCTGCCCTCTCTCTTCAGTCTTCCTGACTCTGAGACTCACTTTTGTCCTATGAGAAGCCCCTCTTGAGCGCCATCCCTTGCCTTCCTCCTTTATGTTCCCACATTTGAAAAGTTGGAAGTCAGGCAGTCTGCCTCTCCCCTTCCCCAGACAGCGCCCCATTCCTCCCAGCAGTCTCAGCAAAGAGTGCTCTCCTCCCTTTTTCTCATTCTCTCCCTCTAGCCCTAGCCTTCAAGCTCTGTCCTACATAGTTTTGCTTGCATCTCAGTCTTGGCACCTTGGTCTGCACCTCTTCTGCCCCTCCTCTTGCTTCCGGGCCTCAGTTTCCTCATCTGTGAAAAGCGAAGGCTTTGGGCTGGAAGGACTCCCTGGGTGGCCCAAATCATTAAAGCCCTCAGCTACTAATAGAAAGGTTGGAGGTTCTAGTCCACTCAGCGGCACCTCAAAAGAAAGGCCTAGCTATCTAATTAGGAAAAATCAGACACTGAAAATTCTGTGGAGCACAGTTCTGCTCTGACACACACGGGGTCGCCATGAGTCGGACTCAATTCAACAGCAACTGGTGCTGGTTGGGCTGGAAGAGGCGGAATCTCACCGGAGCCCATCCCAGGACTGCTGACTCGGTTGGGAAGGAAACAGGGGCTGCTGAGTCAGCAGCCATTGCGCCCGGGCGGGGAGGGCGCACTGATGAGAGAGAAAATGTGTGTGTGTGTGTGTGTGTGTGTGTGTGTGTGTGTGTGTGTGTGTGTGTGTGAGTGTGTGTGTGTGTGTGTGTCTGGGAGCGATAGTCACAACGAAGGCGGTGACGGGGTTGGGATGAATCGATTTGCCGGATAACCCGTCCTTGGTCCCGCAACTCACCGTTCTTTTTCTCCACGGGTGGCTGAGCCGGGATGCTTCGTGGGGCCAGGGTCGAGACCGAGGCCTCGGTGGTCGCGGGCGGTGCAAGGTCCAGCACCGAGGCGCTGGGCGCCCCCAGACCTAAGCCGATGGTAGGCGCGCACGCGGCCAGGGCGAACAGGAGACCCCACATAGCGGTGGTGGAGAGGTGGTCTGCGCGGCGGCGTCAGTTGGCGGGCTTTTCTCTTCCTGCGCGGTGCTCCGCAGCCCCCCGCCCCTTCCTGCCAGCCAGCTCCTCACGCCCCCTGCAGCCTCCGGCCCGCCCACAGCCCGCTTCTGGCGCGGGATATAGAGGGGAGGGGAGGGCTCGGGCGCAACGAGAGGGGCCGACCCCCGAGGAGCCGTCACCGAACTGCTCCTCCCTCTCCGGACGTCCCGAGTTAACTAGTCAGTCGACAAAGCTCCTTGGCACGCTCAAGTTCTCTTAATCTTCTGAGGTCCCACAGTGGGCACCTACTGTATACCGTACATGATGCCAGGCCCTTTACCCGTGACCTCTCAAACCTCACTTTACATACTGGTAAACTGAGGCTCAGGGGGGCTAGTTGACTCGGCCAAGGCAGCAAAACTGAGAACTTTAGGAAGGAAACTACAACCCTAAAGGGAAATGCATCCCAAGCGAGTGTGATAAATGGGAGAGAGAGTGAGGTAAACTGAGGGGAGGGAAGGGGCGCGGGGGGAGGCAGTAAGTAAGCTGGCCCTCCAGGAATCGTTCCGCAGGACAAACCAAAGGCCGCATCCAGAGGCGGTGCTTCCCCACCCCCACCTCGGCCCCTCCTCCCCTCTTCTCCTTTCCCTCCCCCCTTTTCTCCTCCTCTCCGCTTTTGCTAGCCTGGCTGCCACGTTCTGAGGTTACATAACCGAAAGAAGAAGCCGGGAGCGCGTGCCCAGCCGGCCGGGTCGGGGCCGGGGGCAGAGGCTTGACACGCGCCCCCCCTCTTCCTCCTCCCCATAGTCCGCCTCAAGCCCCTCACGGAGCCGGCGGCCCCAGACTCCCGGCTTTCAGAGCGCAGGACTCTTCCCATTCCCCTCCGGAGCCTCCTTTGGGTCCCTCGCGCCAGGGTCGTCTCCCCAGAAGGAAGAACACGCGTCGCTGTGCGCCTCTGGCGAGCGCTTTGCTCTCGCTAGGAGCCCGTCAGGGAGATGCTGCCATCAGCACGTTCCATCCCAGAGGTGGCCGGGAAGCCCTTGGAGTGCGCTGGGCCCTGGGCAAATATTTTTTGTAGGGCCTCTGTCTGTCTAAACAAAATCAGCGTGTCAGCATCATTCTGGCGGCTCAGTCTCACTCAGTCCCGCGAAAGTAATTCCGCGCCGCGCTCCTGGAAATAAGGCCCTCGGCCAGCAGGGACCACGGCATGGGAGCGAATCCCCGAGCTCCACGAGGCATTTGGTCCATCCCACACGCGCCGGGTAAAGTGCCAGAGAACTCCCGAAAGGGATAACGGGACGGGGCCCACGTGGGTCTCGGTCCCCTCTTGGAGCACCCCTCCTAGGCGGCACTGCCAGGTCCCTGGTACCGGAGGTGGACTTAGACAATTTCAAGGAAGACGCTACAAAGTAGGGGGCTCCCCTGAAGCTAGAGGGCGGGACAAAAGGGTGGTACTGCAGGCTGCGGCTTTCCCTGGGTGGGAGGCCGGGACAGATTCCAGTGGAGCTAGAAGGAGATCTGCAGAGATCCTGAGGTCTCCACCTCCTGCTAAACCTAATCCAGCCACTTCCCTGTCTCTGGCCCTGCTCACATCCAAGCTTCACAGAGGGGTGCAAGGGGGTCATGGGGGCACAAGAGCTCAGGACATCTCAGTCTCCCGAGGCTCTTTCACCCCTCCCCGCAAGCCCTTCTCCACCATGCATCCAAGTTGTGTCAAGTTTCTCCTGGCTTGAAGCCCCTGGTGGGCTCACCTGCAAGGCCCTTCATGGTCAGGTTCTTCCCTACCCACACCTTTCCCACCTCATCTCCCTTCACTCTCCCCCTGGCTCATGTCATCCAGCCACACTGGCATTCTAGCTGCTCCTACAAGCACTAGCCCCATCCAGCCTCAGTGCCTTTGCATTCGCTGTGAACCATCATACCGATTCCTTTCAATGTCACCTGCTTCCAAAGGCCATTCCTGACCACTGTAATTAAAGTGAATTCCATTACCCTGCACACACACTATTCTCTCACCTTGTTTTATTATTGTCTTCAAGGAACTCAACGCTGTCTGAGATGATCTTGTTTTATTTGTTACATGTTCACTGTGAGGCTTCACCCCTAGGAAGAGGTCAGCACCCCTCCAGAGAAGCCTTATGCACCCAACTGTTCAGAATTGCCCCTCAGGGACCAGAACAGAACCAGGTCCCTAGTCAGTGCTCAAAAAGCGTATATATAATATAGTGGAGGTGAAAGTGGGTGAAGCATGGCAGAGGGAAGCTGTCCCCTCTGGAATAGCAATGGGTTTTGAGGAAGAGGAGATGGGAGACCCACCTCCAGAGTGACTGGGGTTGGGTTGGGCACGCTGGTCCCCTTTGGACCCCCTTGTGTCCCTTGTGCCTCCTCATCTCCTTTTGAACCCCTCTGTGCCGCATCCTCTCTGCCCTATGACAATCTCCAGCACCCCTTCGCACTCCTCTATGCCTCCTGTGCCCCTCAACACATTCTTCTTATAACTCTTTCATTCCCTCGAACCCCTCAGCATTCCCCAGTCTCAGCTACCACCTCGGGCCCTTGCCACTGGGTACTTGGGGCTGCAAAGGCACTTAGTCTGGAAGTGGATTCTGGAGGTGGTGGATCCAGGAGTACAGCAGCAGGTTTGTGCCCAGGTCTCTAGCGCCAGCAGCCAGGTGGAAGATCTGTCATGTCCTCACCGGGGCGAGAAAGCATTGCAAAGCGGGACTGAGCAGGTGGTGGCACATACTCAAAAGGGCTCTTAGTTTAAGGATAGGCTGGGAATCTCCTGCCAGCACACTCACCCCCACCTGTGTGGTCAGGTGGCTGGGGCTGGAGTAGAGCGGGGTGGAAAGGATGGGTAACGTTGGTGCCACATGGGCTTAATTTCACATTCTGCTTCTGCCATTTATTTTGTTTGGGTATCCCTGAATAGTAATTTAACCTCTCTCAGCCTCAGTTTCATCATCTATAAAAGGGGAACGTAATATCTTCTTCAAAGGGTTGTAGTGGTGAAGTGAGATAACATGTGGTTCCAGTGGGGCCCTAGATTAACCAGATGAATTAAAGGTGGGGAGAGCAGTTTAACCCAGTCCTCTTGCTCCCACATACAGGGATGGAATTGAACAAATATCAAGGAAAAGAAAGGAGGCTGTATGTCCGGCTGCACAAATAAAGAAGTAAGTAGTGGATTCTATGCCTGTCTCTGCCTCCTAATCTCCTGTCCCTGGTGTTGAGGTAGGACGCATTCCTCACTAGGTGCTCTCCCTCCCAGGGGCTGAGGCAGGTGAACATTGATGGGGACTCCCAAGGCATCTGGACGCATAGGGTGGTGTCTCTCCTCACACCCAGGCTCCCGTCCCAGTCTCTTTTATACATCAATGTCTTAAGAGCCTTACTTCTTAAAGTGTGGGCTGGGACATCCCCTAAGAGCTTGTTAGAAATGCAGGCCGTCCCCCCAGACCTACTGAATCAGAATCTGCATTTTAACAAGATCCCCAAAGAATTCAACCCCAGGAGATTCGTGTGCACATTAAAGTTTGCCAAAGCACTGGTGTAGGGCACCTCCATCTAAAATGCATGAGATTCAGAACTTTCTTACTGTTTGATGCCGTCGCTGGAAATTTTATCTCAAGTCACAAAAATACATCCGCATAACATTGTTGTTAGGTGCCATCAGGTCGGTTCTGACTCATAGCGACCCGATGTACAACAGAACAAAAACACTGCCCGGTTCTGTGCCGTTCTCACAATCGTTGCTATGTTTGAGCCCATTGTTGCAGCCACTGTGTCAATCCATCTCACTGAGGGTCTTCCTCTCTTTCACTCGCCCTCTGCTTTACCAAGAACGATGTCATTCTCCAGGAACTGGTCCCTCCTGATAACATGTCCAAAGTACGTGAAATGAAGTCTCACCATCCTCACTTTTAAGGAGCATCCTGGCTGTACTTCTTCCAGTGCAGATTTGTTCATTTTTCTGGCAGTCCATGGTATAGTCAATATTCTTTGCCAACACCATAATTCAAAGATATCAGTTCTTCTTAGTTTTCCTTATTCATTGTCCAGCTTTTGCATGCATATGAGGGGATTGGAAAGACCGTGGCTTGGGTCAGGCGCACCTTAGTCCTCAAAGTGACATCCTTGCATTTTAACACTTTGCAGTGCAATGAATTGCTTAATATGGCCCTTTTAGCCATAATCTTTGTGGTTCATACACAATGATTGAGTGGGACTACGTAAATCAGGTGTACAGAACCCCAATGAGGGGATTGGTCAGTTTTGCCATCCACTAGGCTTAAAATGAGCCATCCCAGAGGCGGGAAGGGAGGATCTCACAACCACCGAGAAGGAAGAGCCAGGAATGGAGCACTTCTCAAAAGACCTGGGATCCCTGTGCTGAGAAGCTCCTGGAACCAGCAGAATGAGAGAGGGAGAGCTGTAACACCGGAGAAGGCACAGTGAGCTTCCTGGCCCACAGAACATGGGTGGAGCTAGGTTTGCCAACCCATGGAGCTAGAGCTGAGCACCTTCGGGCCAGAGGCTTACTGGCAGAGTGGGGTGCCTCTGGGCACTTGTTGACAGAGCTAAAAGAGTTTTGTAATACTTGCCTGAGCAGGGCAGAGGCAGAGGGCCAGAGAGAGGTGTCCCTGTGGGCACAGCTGAGAAGAGGCTGTTCTGATGGAAGAACTGTATCTTGAGTGTTCCTGAACCTGAACTGTAACCTGTTACTTTCCTAATAAACCCCATAATTGTGAGTATTGTCTGTGAGTTCCGTGTGGCTATTGCAATGAGTTATCAAACCCAGCAGAGAAGTACAGAGTGCAGTGGCAGGTATGGTTGGTGTCAGAATTGGTAAACAGGTTGGACGGTGGAGGTATGTCTGACCTCCATCTCATAGGAATCAGCCTTTGGCTGTTGATCTTGATTCTCATTCCTCCTTGTGAAGTTAGAGGAGCTTAGATGCAGCCCCCATGCCATTTTTACACACTTTAAAGAGGTCTTTTGCAACAGATTTGCCCAATGCAGTACATCACTTTATTTCTTGACTGCTGCTTCCATGAGTTTGGCTTGCAGATCCAAGTAAAATGAAATCCTTGGTGACATCAATCTCTTCTCCATTTGTCATGATGTTGCTTATTGGTCCAGTTGTGAGGATTTTTATTTCCTTTATGTTGAGATATAACCCGTACTGAAGGCTATCTTCTTTGATCTTAATCAGTAAGTACTTCAAGTCTTCTTCACTTTAAGCAAGCAAGGCTGTGTCATCTGCACATCGTAGTTGTTAGTAAGTCTTACTCCAATCCTGATGCTGTGTTCTTCTTTATATAGTCTGGTTTCTCAGATTATTCACTCACCATACAGACTGAATAAGATTCAGTCTTATTCCACATAGCATTAGGAAATTGGTTTTTCATTTATCCTGGAAGGGTAGATTCCTGATCTCCACAAATAATAACCCTATACCAACTTGCCTTTTTGTTTTTTAAATTAAATCAGTGTTTATCAAAATACTACAGAATATAGTTTTATAGGTAAATCATATTTAGGTTTGTAATAAAAACTCTTCTTTATGCCTCTCTACTCCTGAGTCAACCACTTTTAATTCTTTTTGTTACTTCCCCCTTGCATTTACCTGTAAGCTTCTATCGTCATTTTTCTGTTTAGATGTTATCTGTGGATTTCCTGCTATGAAATTAAGGATTTAGCTTTCCTACCACCTCCCTTTCTCTCTCTCATGTACAAACATACACTTCCCCTCTTTTTGTCTTTCCAATAGAGCTAAATCACCAATTGAAGTCAATATTCAGTGCTCATACTATTATAACTATGTAAATATTGTTGTTCAACTTTTTGTGTTTCCTGGAGTTAGTAATTACTTTGTTTTGGCATTTGTTTGGTTTTCTAGGTACTAATTGCTAATTCAATCCCAAAGCTTCTGTTATGGACTGAACTGTGCCCCCCAAACATGTGTATCAACTTGGCTAGGCCATGATTCCCAATGTTGTGTGGTTGTCCACCATTTTGTCATCTGATTTGATTATCCTATGTATTGTAAATCCTAACCTCCGTGATATTAATGAGGCAGGTTTAGAGGCAGTTATGTTAATGAGGCAGGAATCAATCTACGGGATTAGGCTGTATCTTGAGTCAATCTTTTGAGATATAAAAGAGAGAATTGAGCAGAGAGAAATGGGACCTCGTGCCACCAAGAAAGAAGTTCTGAGAGCAGAGTGTGTCCTCTGGACCTGGGCTCCTGTGCTGAGAAGCTCTAGACCAGGGGAAGATTGATCACAAGGACCTTTTCTCAGAACTGATGCCTTCCCTGGGAGCTGGCACTCTGAATTCAGACTTCTAGCCTCCTAGACTGTGAAAGAATAAACTTCTGTTTGTTAAAGCCATCCACTTGTGGTAATAGACTGTGAAAGAATAAACTTCTGTTTGTTAAAGCCATCCACTTGTGGTATTTCTGTAATAGCAACACTAGATAACTAAGACAGCTTCCAACAGAATTGAACATTTATTCTGAATATGTTTAAACACAGTAGGTAATCAATTTCCTTTTCTTCTGAAGACATCCCTCCTGGAGCAACCTATCCCCTGGTTCCAGGCTAAGTTGGTTGCTGTCTTTACCTAGGGGCACAGCTGACATCCAGGCCTATCTCATCATCCCCCTCTTGTGTTTAGCCTTATTTCTTTAATCCCATATTGTACTCTTTCTTAGTTTAATCCCTTGTTTTGCTGAAGCACATCCTCCAGTAGCTTCCTAAGAAAGGGTATATGCAAGGTCAAGTTTTTGAGACCTTGTGTCTTAGGCTGGATTCTCTAGAGAAGGAAAACCAGTAAAATGTATAAATACACACACATAGAGAGAGAGAGATTTACATCAAAGAAATGGCTCACGTGGTTGTAGAGGCTGGAACATTCCAAGTCTGTGGGTCAGGATAGAGGCTTCTCCTGATTCACTTAGCTGCAGGGGCTGGCAAACCCCAGATCGGCAGGTGGGAGAGCAAGGCTGTTGCTCACAGGCTGGGAAGATCAATAAATCCCAAGATCAGCAGGCAAGACTGCAGGTAAGCTAGCTCAAGTCCCAAGAACCAGAGGCCAGATGAACAGGAGCCGGCTACAGGATCCAGAACAAGCAAAAGCCCCCAAGCCCTGCCAGAATGTCTACCCACAGTCAATGCGGGCCACATGCCCAAGGAAACTCCCCTTCGACTGATTGGCTACTCACAGCAGATCCCATCATGGGGGTGATCACATATCAAATCTCAACAGGGAAGTGACCACAACATCACATGACTGCCAAAACACTGAGAATCATGGCCCAGCCAAGTTGACACACAATCTTAACCATCACACCTTGTATGCCTGAAAATATCTATATTCTACCTTCACACTTGATAAATTACTTGCAAAGATATAAGTTTCTATGTTGGAAATCATTTTCCCTCAGAATTTTTAGGGTATTTCTTTATTGCCTTCTAGCTACCAATGTTGGTGTTTCAAAGTCTGATGGCATTCTGATTTCTGGTCCTATGTATGTGATCTTTTTCTCCTAGAAAGCTTATAGGAAAGAGTTTTTATACCTAGTAATCTCAACTTTCTCTGGTCCACTCAGTTACTGCCCATCCATCTGCTTTCTAGCTACCAAACATCTAGCTACCAAACCATCTTGTCTGCCCCTTCTCTTTTCTGCTGTTTACCCACGTGGGTTTATGCCCCTTAAATTCCTTTACTATCTGGGGTATGATGGATTGCTTTTGTGTGGTCTTTCTCACCATGGTCTTGAAACTCCCACTCAGGTGATTGGGCGGGATTGGTTTTGTCTTAAAATAGAGCCATCCCAGAGGCAGAAGAGAGAGGATCCCACCACCACCAAGGAAATACTGCCAAGAGCAGAAAGCTCATCCTTTGGACCCAGAATCCCTGCACTGAGAAGCTCCTGGAACCGGGATACTGAGAGAGAGGAGCTATGACCCTGAAGATGGTGAGAAGTGGTGGCAAAAGAGACTGGTAGAAGAACAGTAGGCTTCCTGACCCATGGAGTGAGAAAGCTGAGTGGCTGGGGTGCCTCTGGGGACTTATTAAAACAAAAACCCCCAAACCCGTTGCCGCCTCATAGTGACCAGATAGGACAGAGTAGAACTGCTCCACAGGGTTTCCAAGGAGCAGCCAGTGAATTTAAACTGCCAAATCTTTTGGTTAGCAGGCGCGCTCTTAACCACTGTGTCACCAGGGCTCCGAGGACTTATTGGCAGGGGCTGAAAGACCTTTGTAACACTTGCCTGAGCAGGGAAGAGGCAGAAGACCAGAGACAGCCGTGCCTGCAAGGCTGAGAAGAAGCTGTCCTGATGGAAGAACTGTGTCCTGAGTGTTCCTGAACCTGAATTGTAACCCCATAATCATGAGTATTGTCTGTGAGTTCTGTGTGGCCATTGCAGTGAATTATCAAACCCAGCAGAGAAGTAGAGAGTATTGTAGGAGGGACAGTTGGTGTCAGAATTAGTAAAGATGACAGAGAGAGGAAGCATGTCTGACCTCTGTTTCATAGGAATCAGCCTTGGGCTGTTGATCTTGATTCTCCCCACCTTGTGAAGTTAGAGGAGGCCAGACAATGCCCCTACACTGTTTTTACGCTATCCTTTAGTCAGACTGCAGGAAGGAGCAAAGAAAACCATGTGTGTTCAATTAATTAGTTTACTTACTTCTAAAGTCCACTCCTACATAGATTCTTATTCAGCAAATACTCATTCTCCTACCACCTCCATAGGAGGTGTGTCCCAACCCCACTGATGCAAGCAAAGTCTCAAAATGTGGAAATCAGAATTGCCTCTCGAGAGTCTGCTTTTGCCATAAAACAACAGGTCCCAGTGTAGCCCACTGGCCATGGAAGATGAGAAACATGTCAGGCAGATCTGGATCCTACCTGTGGCTTGCAGCCATGCCTAGTGGAGCCCAAGCTAGATCAGCCAACCCCCAACCAGCCTGCAGGCACAAGAGCAAGAAGAAATTGTTTTAAGCCTCTGAGTTTTGAGGTGGGTTTGGTAGTATCAATAGCTAACTAAGACACTTTCTTCAAAGCAGGGGCCTCATTTTTACTAGAATAACAAAAACTGAACAACCCAGACCTTGGGAAATGTAGTAAAGTCAGACTCTTTTGTGTTTGTCTGTGGGAGCCATGGAGGTCAATCCATATCGTGGTTATCTGGGTGAAGTATTCCTCTGAAGGAAACAGAAATCTCACAGCCAATCACTCTGAGGGTTGCTTAATTCTCTCAGGAAATGAGGTGGCCTTGGAGGGGCAGGAGGATGAGGGAGGGACCATTTCCAGGCTGTGGGTCTGAGGAGGCCAGAAAGGATTTCATGAGTGGAGAACAACCCAAGGTTGTGGCAGGAAAGGAGCAAGTCACACAACTGAGCAGTTATGGAGCCCTCTACCTCAAGGGGGTGCCGCTGGGTTCCAGTCTCACTGGCAGCCCCCGAAGGACCTGAGGACCTCTGGACCTGAGTTTGCCCTCCTGGAGGTTAGAGGGTGAAGCTGTCTGAACACAGACACCCAAACACCATCCACAGCCTTGGGACCAAGGCCACATATCTGGGAATTTAAAATGCTGACTAGCAGGGGCCATAACTCTTGACACGCTAGAGTGAGAAAAATGTAGGAAAAAGAATCCTCCTGCGTTCTGAAACCTGAATCAGAGAAACTAGCCCCTCAGCCAAGGCAGCAGTGAGCAGAACCGGGGGGCCAGGGTGTTTCTCTGAACCTCCCTGACAAGTCAGTTACAATATTCAGGCCCTAAAGCAATAGCAGCCCAAAAGGTGGCTGCTGGAAGCAAGTGAGACCAACAGGTGGGGCTGGATTTCCAAGAGCAGACACCTCAGAGTAGTGGTATCCCCAGTGAGTGATGATGGGTGAGCATCAGGAATGTGAACCAGAATCAACCAGTGTGGGACTCCTGGTCCAGAGCCAAGAAGCCAATGGGGGCTGAGGCTCACTGCCACTGAATATTATAGGCACCATGAGGCGAACAACATCCCAGGAAGTCAGCTATTCTTCCACAGTGAAACAGCCTTTAGTAGCACCAAGAACAGAAACCCTTTTTTAGTCAGCATGTGCAGGCCAGTATGAAGCTGTTATCTTTGCTTCCGTATCACATTCCACACAGAGCATCCTCATGGTGCCCTCTGCCTGGAAACCTCTCCCACCTCTTCTCCCCTCCTAGCTAACTCTTGCCCACCCTTCAAATATCAGCCTAAATGCCATCCCCTGAGAAGCCTTCCCTTCTTTCCCAGACTAAAGCCAGACTTCCTGTTGGTTATGCTCATAGCATGTTTATGTGTGTGTGTGTGTGTGTGTGTGTGACACATAACACAACTTGTCACTAAAGTCTAAGTTCCTTGAGATGAAGAATCACATCTCTTTTATTCACCAGTGTATACCCATTACAATGTATGCTCCACTGAGGCCCCCTTTACCTGGTGATGCTCCCTTAGCTGACCAGCAGGGGCCATAACACTTCACCTGGAAGGTTATATCATCTTCCCTCCTCCTTGCGAAGTGGGGAACTATAGCCAATGACTGACTGACACAAGGGTACAAGATGGGACTAAGTCTTTGGTGCTATTCACCTTCCAGAGCAACCCGTGGGATCAGGCTGAGGCTAGACTCCAATGGAGACCACATTCTTGCTTAGTTATCTCTTTTCTCTGTCTTGTCCTGCTTCCCTTCCCTCACTTCCCAAAAGGTTTTCTTCCAGAAAGCCCGCCCTCGGTAAGTCACACATGCAAGAATTCCCATCTCAGGCTCTGTTTCGAGGAAATCACAACCCAGCATCTGGCACAGATAAATGACTGTTGAATGGAAAATAAACTCTAAAATTGAAAAAAATTACAAACAGACTCTCCTATAATTGTATGCAGAGCACCTGGCGCATAATAAATCCTCAAAGAACTGTAGTCGCCCGCTCCCTCTCCTACTCCAATATGGAGTAGTCTGAACTTGGTGGAATCATGAACAAGGGCATGACTCTCAGTTTGGTTGTGCAGGAATGCAGTCTTGTGAATACATTCAGAACTGACCAGACTGATTAGCTAATTTACAAAGAAAATTGGAACTTATGCACACACACACAAAAAGAATATTGTGGTCCTCTGTTATACCCTATCCCTCTTATAGATACGTCTATGTCAGAAACCCAATTGCTGGATAAACAAGGAGAGTTAGAGCAAGTGCAATCAGTGAATGATCCCGAGGACTAGTGGCATTGACTTTATGGGCTGTGGAGCCCATCACCACCAAAGATGTTAAGGCCACTAGGCTCAAGTCCTTTGGGCAGGGCTGCTGAAGACAGATATGCAACCTGATTCCTGTTCTGTCTCCTCCTCTCGTAGAAGGATGTCCCCTGCCATCAGTTATCCTTCAAAGTAGGGATGGATTACCCAATAAGCAAGGTACACACCGGCTTGCTTGTGCTTACTTACTAATCTGTAGTGCACAATTTCACATGGGTTTCACCACAATTGTGCACTGTAGATCAGTAAGTAAGCACAAGTAAGCAACTTGCTTAATGTAAGCCCATGTGTACTTACTGGTTAATGTAAGTACAATTGCTTACTGGTTAATCGGCCCCTGCTTCAAAGTATGATACGAGAACAAGGATTAAGTTTTCTTAATTATGACCCCCTTCCCAAGCACCTGTCCGTTTGTCGTACTGCAGGGGCTAGCAATTTGCTGTAATGGTGGAAGCTATGCTACCAATATTCAAATACCAGCAGGGTCACCCATGGCAGACAGGTTTTAGCTGAACTTCCAGACTAAGACAGACTAGGAAGAAGAACCTAGCGGTCTATTTCTCAAGAAAATTAGCCAGTGAAAACCTTATGAATAGCAGTGGAACACTGTCTGATATAGCGCTGGGAGATGAGCCCCTCAGGTTGGAAGACACTCAAAAGATGACTGGGAAAGAGCTGCCTCCTCAAAGTAGAGCCAATCTTAATGACATGGATGGAGTCGAGCTTTCAGGACCTTCATTTACTGATGTGGTATGACTCAAAATGAGAAGAAACAGCTGCAAACATCCATTAATAATTGGAAAGTGGAATGTACCAAGCATGAATCTAGGAAAATTGGAAATCATCAAAAATGAAATGGAATGCATAAACAATGATATCCTAGGCATTAGTGAGCTGAAATGGACTAATATTGGCCATTTTGAATCAGACAAACATGTGGTCTACTATACCAGGAATGACAAATTAAAGAAGAATGGTGTTGCATTTATCATCAAAAAGAATATTTCAAGATCTATCCTGAAGTACAACGCTGTCAGTGATAGGATAATATCCACACCCCTACAAGGAAGGCCAGTTAATACAATTATTATTCAAAATTATGCACCAACCACTAAGGTCAAAGATGAAGGTTTTTACCAACTTCTGCAGTCTGAAATTGATCAAACATGCAATCAGGATGCATTGATAATTACTGGTGATTGGAATGTGAAAGTTGGAAATGAAGAAGGATCAGTAGTTGGAAAATATGGCCATGGTGATAGAAATGATTGCCGGAGACTGCATGATAGAATTTTGCAAGACCAAACAACTTATTCATTGCAAATACCTTTTTTCAACAACATAAATGGTGACTATACACTTGGACCTTGCCAGATGGAATATACAGGAATCAAATCGACTACATCTGTGGAAAGAGACGATGGAAAAGCTCAATATCATCAGTCAGAACAAGGCCAGGGACCGACTGTGGAACAAACCATCAATTGCTTACATGCAAGTTCAAGTTGAAGCTGAAGATAATTAGAACAAGTCCATGATAGCCAAAGCACGACCTTGAGTATATCCCACCTGAAATTAGAGACATCTCAAGAATAGATCTGACGCATTGAACACTAATGACTGAAGACCAGACAAGTCGTAGAATGACATATAAGACCTCATACATGAAGAAACCAAGAGGTCATTAAAACGACAGGAAAGAAAGAAAAGACCAAAATGGATGTCAGAAGAGACTCTGAAACTTGCTTTGAACGCAGAGTAGCTAAAGTGAATGGAAGAAATGATGAAGTAAAAGAGCTGAACAGAAGATTTCAAAGGGCAGCTTGAGAAGACAAAGTAAAGTATTATAATGACACATACAAAGACGTGGAGTTAGAAAACCAAGAGGGGAGAACACACTCAGCATTTCTCAAGCTGAAAGAACTGAAGAAAAAATTCAAGCCTCAAGTTGCAATAGTGAAGGATTTTATGGGCAAAATATTGAATGATGCAGGAAGCCTCAAAAGAAGATGGAGTAAAAACACAGAGTCACTGTACCAAAAAAGAATTGGTCGCCTTTCAATCACGTAAAGAGGTAGCATACGATCAAGTACCGAAGGAAGAAGTCCAAGCTGTACTGAAGGCACTGGCGAAAAACAAGTTTCTAGGAATTGACGGAATACCAATTGAGATGTATCAACAAACAGATGCAGTGCTAGAAGTGCTGACTCTTCTATGTCAAGAAATTTGGAAGACAGCTACCTGGCCAATTGACTGGAAGAGATCCATATTTATGCCTATTCCAAAGAAAGGTGACCCCACCGGATGTGCAAATTATCGAACAACATCATACGCAAGTAAAATTTTGCCGAAGATCATTCAAAGCAGTTGCAGCAGTACATCTACAGGGAACTGCCAGAAATTCAAGCCGGATTCAGAAGAGGACATGGAACGAGGGATATTATTGCTGATGTCAGATGGGTCCTGGCTGAAAGCAGAGAATACTAGAAAGATGTTTACCTGTGTTTTATTGACTATGCCAAGGCATTCAACTGTGTGGATCATAACAAATTATGGACAACATTGCCAAGAATGGGAATTCCAGAACACTTAATTGTGCTCATGAGGAACCTGTACATAGGTCAAGAGGGAGTCGTTGGAACAGAACAAGAAGATACTGCATGGTTTAAAGTCAGGAAAAGTATGCGTCAGGGTTGTACCCTTTCACTATACTTATTCAATCTGTATGCTGAGCAAATAATCCAAGAAGCTGGACTGTATGAAGATGAATGGGGCATCAGGGTTGGAGGAAGACTCATTAACAACCTACGTTATGCAGATGACACAACCTTGCTTGCTGAAAGTGAAGAGGACTTGAAGTACTTACTGATGAAGATTAAAGACTACAGCCTTCAGTATGGATTACACCTCAATATAAAGAAAACAAAAATTCTCACGACTGGACCAATAAACAACACCATGATAAACAGAGAAAAGATTGACGCTGTCAAGGATTTCATTTTACTTGGAGCCACAATCAACATCCATGGAAGCAGCAGTCAAGAAATCAAACAACGCATTGCATTGGGCAAATCTGCTACAAAAGACCTCTTCCAAGTGTTAAAAAGCAAAGATGTCACTTTAAGGACTAAGGTGCACCTGGCCCAAGCCATGGTGTTGTTGTCAATTGCCTCACATGCACATGAAAGCTGGACAATGGATTAGGAAGACTGAAGAAGACTTGACATCTTTCAGTTATGGTGTTGGCAAAGAACGTTGAATATACCATAGACTGCCAAAAGAATGAACAAATCTCTCTTGGAAGAAGTACCGCTAGAATGCTCCTTAGAAGGAAGGATGACGAGACTTCATCTCACATACTTTGACATGAGGGACCAGTTCCTGGAGAAGGACATCATGCTTGGTGAAGTAGAGGGTCAGCAAAAAAGAGAAAGACCCTCAATGAGATGGATTGACACAGTGGCTGCAACAATGGGCCCAAGCATAACAATGATTATGAGGATGGTGCAGGACTGGGCATTGTTTTGCTCTGTTGTAGGTAGGGTCGCTATGAGTCGGAACCGACTTGATGGCACCTAACAACAACTGTTATGACCCATTTCCACTCTTGACTCTCAAGTCACTGAACTGAGACATGCTGGAATTTCTGCAGCCACCACTCATTTACAGATTATCAGTGGGGATAGATTTATTTTCTAGGTGACCAATTCCATAATTAAACCAAAACAAAAAAACAAAAAACTTATTGCCATCGAGCTAGTTCCAACCCATAGTGACCCTATAGGACAGAGTAGAACTGTCCCACAGTGTTTCCAAGGCTGCAGTCTTTATGGAAGCTGACTGCCACATCTTTTTCCCTCGGAGTGGCTGGTGGGTTTGAACTACTGACCTTTCAGTTAGCAGCTGAGTGCTTAACCACTGTGCCACCAGGGCTCCTTGATCCCTTCATTACATGTTGATTTTCCTTAGTTTCATTCTCAGAAGTAACTTTAGCCTCTAGTTTAGGGGGTTACTATGTTGTAGCCCTCCCACAGTCACATCCTCTGCCCCATTTCTGGAACCCCTGTCTCCAGAACACCTCACACAAACTGCAGTGCTTAGAACACATGAACAGCCCCCTCCTGCCCCTACCCCATTTAGCAGGTCACGTGGGAGCTCAGCCCCAGAAAGCCTTAGGCTGCTTCCTAGCAGAGGCTCTCTCTGTCTTCCAGAGCTATAGCCCTGACAAATCCCCCTCAAGGGCCCACAGGCATCACTCACTCTCAGGGGCTCTGTCATGGGGACAGAGAAATTGGGTGACTTGTCCGTGGACACAGAGTTCTGGGAACCCACAGGAAGACAGTAGCTCTCCCTTCTCTCGCCTGGCCTGGTGCCCATGCAGTGATGGGGAAAGAATGCCTTCCCAAGAACTCAGATCTGCAAGGGAGTTCCTTGGGGCGAAGAGTTAGCAAGGCAAGAAGAGTGAGCTTTAGTTCTCAGAAATCACTGATTTCTGGCCAAGCCCCACCTAAGGCCCTCGCAGCTGCTTATGAGGCCAGAAGCAGACAGCAGTCTCCTCCCTCCCCCAGGGCTCCACCAGGCAGCAGGTCACAATGCCCCAGCTTCCCAGTCTCAGAATGGCTGGCCCAAGTGGGAGCAGGTGAGGAGGGTTCAGTGGGTGGGTGGGGGGAGGCGGAGGTTCATGCCGAATTTAAGCCCAATTCCCCACTCTCGGAGCTCATCTTTGAGTGTCTGCTAGGGCCACATCCCTGCCCACACCCCCACCCCTGATACTCCCTCCCAGCACTAGCCCTTCCTGTCACCTTCACATCCCTCCATGACTTGGCTCTGTTGATCCAGGCCCCAAGCCCTGGCAGGTCTGATCTCAGTCCTTCCCAGGGGCCTGGATGCTGGAAAGGGGTCAGGCAGTCCAGTGGGTCCAAGTGTACTCATCTGGGGCCCTAGCCTGGCCCAGCTCCTGGACAGTGCCCTAGGGCTGGTGGCCCTGGGGCTGGCAGTTCGAGCAGTCCTTTTCATGGCTGGACCAGCGCTGCTGCTGCTGCTGCTACTGGTCAATTTCCTTGCCTTTGACCTGCTCCATGGGTAAGTGGGCAGGCGGCCTGGCAGGTGGGCAGGCACGTAGGCAGGTGGACAAGCGGTCAACCTCCCTGAGCCCACTGCCTCCCTCTCTCTTTACAGGCCCACAGCTCCCACCCTGCTGCAGCACTGGCTTCTTGCAGGGGGCCAGAGTCAGGGGGCCGGTGAAGGTCCAGGAGAGCAGGGGACTCTACTTCTGACACCAGTGACAGTCACAAGACAAGTCAGCCTCCAGGATGCACTTCTTTTGCTGCTCTTGGGCCTGGGTCTGCTCCTGGGGGCCCGTGGCATGCCCCTGGCCCTGCTTGGCCTGGCTTTCTGCCTTCATCCTTGGGTCTGAGTGCCCTCCCAAAACAATGGGTGCCCTCCCAAAATACACTGGTTATCCTGCTTCCTTGGGCCTCCTTGCCTCCATTCTGGGCTGGGCATAAGGGAGGTACCCCTTATCCTGAGCCTGAACCTCCAGGAACCCCTGGCCCCACAACGTGGGCAGTGGACACCTGGGTCTGATCTGGGGGCCCAGCTGGGGAGGACGGGTGAGGGATACTATGATGAGAGACAGGGAGCCCGGGGCAGGAGGTGGCAGTGATCTCAGAACGTGCAGGTTGGAGGTAGCCGTTCTGGCCTCCTCTGTGGTTCCAGAGAATGAGAGTCTAGAGAGAAAGGCCTGCAAGAGAGTGGGGGTGGGGCTGAATATCAGGCAGCAGGGAAGGGACAGGGACCCAGGAAGGGCTTCCCTGCAAGAAAGCATTAGACACTGCATCCGAGGGATCATCTGGCTCCCCTGCCAGCCTGGAGGGTCCACAGTGGCTCCTCTCTTGGCTGGACCCCACCCTGGCCCGGGTCACAATAGGGCTCCTCTGGGTAGGGTGGGGGTGGGCGAGAGTGGGGCCTCGGATCTAGCTACCAGGCCGTCCTGGGCACTGCAGGAGGCAACATGACTTAGGTGGCTCTGCCCAGAGGTGAGTCCCAGGCCCCAGCTTGCAGACCCATCCCAACCACACTGGTGCCCTCCTGACCCCTGTACCCCCACCTACCCTGCAGTCCCAGGCCTCTGCAGGGCTGCTCCTGCAACTGGCCCGGCCCTCTCCCCAGGTGCACCAGCCATGATGCAGCAGCCGAGAGTGGACACAGATACCATCGGGGCCGGCGAGGGGCTGCAACCTGTGACGCCCTGGTCGGCCTGGGTCTCTCGGCAGGGTTGGGTGCGCTGGTGGGCATGCCGTGTGCCTCGGAGCTGGGCCCGATGGTGGACCACATCCAGCTGGCGACAACCACTGCAGCGTGTGCTGTGGTGTCTTGAGGGCATGCTTTACCTGCTGCTGGCACTGATGCTGTGCCATGCACTCTTCACCACTGGCTCCCACCTGCTGAGCAGCTTGTGGCCCGTCGTGGCTGCAGCGTGGCGCCACCTGTTGCCTGCCATCCTGCTGCTGGTGCTCAGTGCCCTCCCCGCCATGCTCTTCACCGCCTCCTTCCTGCTGCTTTTCTCCACACTGCTGAGCCTCGTGGGCCTCCTCGCCTCCATGTCTCACCCTGGCCGGACTCAGGACTTGGACCAATAGAAGGCAACCCCATCCCGCTGCCTCTGTCTGTTGAGCCCAGGCCTAGGGCCTGAGGCCCAGGGAGAGGGAGGGCTGTGGGACAAGGAACTTCCAGCCTCAGCAGGCCCCAGCATCCTAGCCGCTAGCTTGGGCCAGGGCTTGTGTAGTGTTTCTGGAGCTGACAGGATAGACTGGCCTTATCTCTGGGCACTTCCCTCAAGTTGATGCTGCAGGTATCTGGTGCAGGGGGACAGGGGCTTTGAGAGGAGGGCACAGGGCAGAAGGTTTAACCAGGAGCAGAGCTTGACCACGCCACTGAGGTCTCTCATGTGGATGTGGCGACACTACTGGGGTCCCCCTTGGCAACTGGCAGCATTTTCTTCTTGCAGCTGCTCAGCTGTCTCAGCCTCAGACCTCACTGAGAACTTCTACCTGGCTATGTTTGGACTCTCCATTTCTCCCACCAACCCTTCTTCCCACTTTCAGGGGTCCCACAGATCAGGAGAGAGCCTCGTTGACAGAAGTCTAGTGGGAAAGGACTGGGCAGAAGCCCCTATGAGACCTCAACTCACCTTCTAGACCTTTCCACCCAGGCATTCCCTGTTTCCTAGACTTCCTTATCTACTGTTTCAGTCTACATCTCCAGGTCTGGAAAATGGGCCAACCAGGGTAGTGAGGTTCCCAGACAGTAGGTACTCACTTGTTAAGACTCCCAAGGTCTGCTGTGGAAAAACAAATAAGTCCCTTTTCACCCATCTACACAATGTGTGACCTTGGCCAATTAATTTCTTTGAGCCTCAGTGTTAAAAGTGTCCCAACCCTATCATAGGGTTGTTGTGAGACAAAGGCAATGCCTATTTGTGAAGTGTTTTGTAAAGTCCAGAAAACTGTAAGATATTGTTTTGAACGCTAAGAACATTCTGTAGCCTTCAAGGGCCCTGAAGGCCCTTGAAAAAGCAGGCAGCTTCCCTAGGCCTTCAGAGACATGCTCTGTCATAGATAGAATTTTGGATCTAAGATGGTAAATGGATGGGTGTGGACAAGATGTAAAAGGCCACGTGCCATGAAATCTCAAAGTGTGCAGATGTGAAACTCTTCTGATGGTGAAACGCTTGGGGCTGGGGCTTGGTGCCAGGAGATGCTTATACAGCTGTGTGAGTAGGGAAAGTTCCCAAAACTGATTCAGCAAGCTTCCAAGCCAAGAGGGCCTTGGAAGGTGCCATTCCTTGATGCCCTGGATGCTGGCCATTCACGCATTTCCTAACCTCTCCAAACAAAACATTGAGTGATTAGTTATTACCAAGTAAGTTGTATGAAAGACATTACCCACAGCTGAGACCCACCCACCTGACCCCATCCCACTCCTGACTCCCACCCAATCTTTGACCCTTAAACGATCCCCAACATTTATCCTCCTCCAATCCATTCTCCTCCTCAACCCCAGCCCAGTTCTGACCCTCACCTTATATCTAACCCTAAAATCCCTGTTCCTGAAGCCCTAAACCCAAAGTCCTCCTTTCCTGCTCCCTAAATACTTGGGCCTTGTGGAATAGTCCCTAGAACCCTGATAAATACCTGGTTTCATCTTTGCCAAAACCCATTTGCTGTGGAAATTTGTAACTCTGCATACCCCTGGTTAGATGCTAACCAGTGGCACAGCCTTTCCTTCCCATTTCCTTGTAGTTCTCTCTGAAACATGGCCAGGTAGTGAGGGCAAGGAGCCCTGGTGGGTCAGTGGTTAAGAGCTTGGCTGCTAACCAAAAGGTCGGCAGTTCGAATCCATCAGCTGTTCCTTGGAAACCCTATAGGGCAGCTCTACTCTGTCGTATAGGGTTGCTATGAGTTGGAATTGACTCGATGGCAACAGGTTTTAGTTTTCTTCAGCGAGGGCAGGGCAGGAGGACATGGAGGTGGTATAGCTTCGTGGTTAGCATGGGCTTTGGCGTACTAGTGGAGGCTGGGCTCGAATCCCAGCACAGTCACTTTCTAGCTCCATGGCCTTGGTGGAAACTGCTAAACATCCTCATGGATAAAACGGTTTCCTCATGGGTAAAACTGAGGTAAGAACATCTGTCTTAGGGCTCCTGTGGGTGGGGCTCCTAGCACATGGGTAAAGTACCTAGCCTGGCTCCTAGCACCACAAATTGTTAAGTATGCCATTACTATCCCATTTTACAGATGAGAAGTCAGGCTCAGGCTAGCCACTTGCAAGTGGCAAAGCCAGACCATTTGAGTCCTAGTCCACTCTAACAGGCTACTAAAGAGAAAATCATACGGGATGGAAGAAATAACAACCTTACTAAAGACTCCATGGCCCCTCAATGCCTGTTCTCAAGAGCTCTCGTCAGGGATAAAGCATAGGGCTGGCAAGGCCATGAGTAAAACCAGTCTAGATGTCTGGTGGGTTGAAGCTCCAGGTCCTTTGTGGTCAGGGTGGAGATCAGGAGGCCTTGGGGCCATTTCGATTAGGGAGAAAGCAGGCTTTGGCCCAGGCCAGACACATTTGGGAGCAGGATGCAGGAAAGAGCAGGAAGGCACTTTTCCCTTCTCTCTATAAATACATACCTTCTATCCTCCTGCCCAGCTGGTATTGGGTAAGGTGGTGCAGCCAGACTTACTGGAGAACAGATAGATGATACTTATCAAATTAAATCCACACATATCCTGTGACCCAGCAACCCAAAATGAATGCCTGCAGAGGTCCATAAGGGTCTTGCTCCTCAAAGTGTGATCCCAGGACCAGTAGCATAGGCATCACCTGGGAGCTAGTTAGAAAGGCAGAGTCTCAGGTCCCATCCCAGACCTGCTGAATCAGAACTTGCATTTTAACAAGATTCCCAGGTGATACACGTGCACACCAAAACTTGAGAAGCACTGCATAAGAGGAGATGTTTGAGAATGGTTATTGCATTGTTGCTGGTGGTGGTGGGGAGACAGAAAGGGTAAAACATGGTGGGTAAGCACCATGGAGAGAAGGCAACAGAAGAGGTGAAAGCTACACAGATCTTAAAATACTAGTGCTGGGTGAAAAGAAACAGAAGGAGACATACGATCCCTTTTACACACATTTAAAATGCATGCCAGCAAAACAAGACAGTTTTTTTGTTTTATTTTGTTTGCATAAACACATAAAAGCAAGAGATAAAATGGAAATGGCCAACCTGAGGAACAGGCAAATGGGCGTAGGGTATAGAGATAAAAGCAATAAAATAAGGGACCTTGCAGAGAGCAAAAATATCAAACACAGTTCCTGAAATTCCTGTAAATGTAGACAAAGTCATCCATTTAGAGTTAAAGGCTTAAAAATGCAACCCTGGGATGGATAATGGACATGCTGGTATGAAGGAGGTTCTAAAGCCTTTTCAGTTTGGAGTGAGGGAGAGTTGCCCCCATTGGCCTGTGAGGCCTGGGCAGCTGGGTCCTCTGGGGGTCCTGCCTCGCCCCACTCCGCAGCCTGCCCTGATGGGGGTGTGGTGAGGGCAGGCATCCAGCAACGTGTGTGGCCTGGCCAGAGAAATAGGTCAGGCGGGGCATAAATAACCGGGGCTAAACAGGGTGTCAAAAGCCCTGGTGGCGCAGTGGTTTAGAACTCCGCTGCTAATCAAAAGGTCGGCAGTTGGAATACACCAGCTGCTCCTTGGAAACCCTATGAGGCAGCTCTACTCTGTCCTACATGGTCACTGTGAGTTGGAATCGACTCGACAGCAGTGGGGTTTTTTGTTGTTGTTGTTGTTTAGGTGGGGTGTCAGTCTTGAGGGGCCTTGCATCTAAGACAGCAAAGATGAGGGGCTGGTTAGCAAGGGGATCTTTAACTGTGCACACATATTTGGATGGGCACCTAGAAGAGGAAGTTCCTGGTAGAACTCCCTCTCTCAACCCCAAGGAACAGAGGAAAATAAGGAGCATCGAAGAGGCAGGAGGCCTCACGGGGAGGTATGGAGGCTGGAGGGAGTGCTCAGTGGCCACCCGGGAGGAAGGAGAGAGGTAACCAAGAGGGGAGCTTCTAACGGCCAGCAGTGGAAGCGGGCTCATGCGTGCACGGGAAAGTTGGAGGCTATGCTGGGGCTGAGCGAGGCCTAGGGGTGGGGGAGCTCACCGGACGGAGCAGTCAGCAGCCACAGGGGAGAAGGGAAGAGAGAGGGCCTTGGCAGGGTATGCAGGAGGCGGGATGCGCGGCGCCGGGAGCACGCCCAAGGACATGCTGCAGGGCACGGGGCGGGGTGCCCTGAGGCCTCAAGTCTCCCAGCCACAGATGTGCCGGGGAGGGAAGGCCCAGCGTCGAGGGGACACAGTGAGGCGGAGGAGCGCCTCATCAGACGGAGTGGGCAGCACTTACGCTGGGGTCAAGGGAAGGTCACCGGTGGGGAGATCCTGCGCAGCGCGGCGGCGCGCGCCTGATACTGCCTGCGGGGTGCGGGTCACTGAAGACGCTCTTTCCCAGGCTCAGGTGTGCAGGAGAGGGTCAAGGGCGGCTGCACGTTGACCACAGGGGCAATGGGGAGGGGTCAAAGGACTGAGCCTGGGAAGGCAATTCCAGGCCCTGCCGGGGCTGGAAGGGCTGTGGGCACCCTCATCCGGAAGGGGCTCGCCAGCACGGAGCATGAAAGCCCTGGAATCGAAGCACACCGACCCCGGCGACCGACGCTGCAAGGCCCGCCCCTTGGCGGCGATCTCAGGCTCTAGCAACAGAACCGGCTTTGGCGGGGAGACGGTCATGGGGGCAGTATCCACAGGCCTGGACGCCAGCCCTCTCGGCGAGGGCAGATCCTGTAGCCAAGGAGGGGTACTTCGGACCCACAGTGGCAGCTTCCTTGACTCCTCGCTCCTTACCCCAAATCTCTGGCCTGGATCCCCCAACCTTGTGTACTCAGTCCCTCTCCATACCAGAGACCCAGAGGCCTTGGGGGCAGAACTCAAGAGAATCGTGGAAAAGAAAGGAAGGGGCCTATGCAGCCAGCTTCTGGTCAGCTTCTGTGTCTGCGGCTCCTGGCCTAGCCCCAGCTTGATATTACTCCATTACTCCAGGGGGCGGGGTGGGGAGGAGCTGTCTTTGTGAGGTATGTCAGGGTCTGGACCCACTCAACTTTGGACAAGTTATTTTTTACTGTTGACCGAACATCTCCATCTATATTCTGCAACTAACCCTTGCTTCCTTTATACGGATCCCTAACCTTTCAAATGTTTTTCAAGTTAAAAAAATAAAAGGACTTGATCTAACATCTGTGGCTTCTACCATATTTTCTCGCCTTTGTTTAAATGTCTAACCAAAAAATATCCATTTTTAAAATTGAGATGTGGTATCGTATACTTGAAAAATATTTGTAACATATATGAGATTTACGAAGGTCTAAACAGAAGGAAACCACATAAATCTGAAAACTAAACTTTATCAGGATAGGTTCTCTTCCTGTGTGTTCTTCATCTTACCGTGCAAGGTGGGATTCCCACACAATGGCATGTGGAATTGCTGTTCATAGGCACCATTGGCTTTGTTGCTAATTTCAAAGGAACTGCTTCTAATGTTCCACCATTAAGAATTATGCTTACTGTAGACTTTTGGTAGATAACCTTTATCCAGTTAGGGAAATTTCCTTCTGTTCCTAGTTTGATAACTGATAAAATTGTTTTTTCTGCATCTGTTGTGAGGATTGGAGCCCTGGTAGCGCAGTGGTTAAGAGCTCAGCTGCTAACCAAGAGGTCGGCAGTTCGAATCCACCAGCCACTCCTTGAAAACCCTATGGGATGGTTCTACTCTGTTCTATAGGGTCGCTATGAATTGGAATCGACTCGATGGCACTGGGTTAGGTTAGGTTATAGTGAGGATTATTTGGTTGTTCTGCTTTATTCTGTTTATAGAGTGAATTACGTTTTTATGTTTCCTCTTACTGTTAAACCACTCCTGGATTCCTGGAAAAAATCCATTCTGGTTTCCTCTTAATTGAGATATAATTCACATACACATTTTATATCCAAGTAAAATGCACTAATCTTGAGTGTACAGTTCAATGAATTTTTACATATGTATTTGTATGTACTTCTACATATATATATATATATAACCACCACCCAGATCAAGATATAAAACTTTTCCATCATCCCAGAAAGTTCTGTTATGTTCCTTCTCCCACTATTCCGACTTCCATCACTATAGGTTAGTTTTGCCTATTCTTGAAATCATACAAAATGTACTCGTGTCTGGTTTCTTTCAATGTTATGTCTGTGAAAATTATCCATGTTACTGCACTTAATAGCTTCTTCCTTATTAGTGTGTAGTATTTCATTGCATGAATAGACCATAATTTATCCATTCTTCTGCTGATGGTCATTTGAGCTGTTTTGAGGTTTTAGCTATTGTGGATATAGCTTCTATAAATATTCTTGATCAAGTCTTTTGGTGGACAGATACATTCATTTCTCTTGGAGTGGAATTGTTGGGTTACAACCAACCAAAAACCAAACCCATTGCCATCGAGTTGATTCTGACTCATAGTGACCCTATAGGATAGAGCAGAACTTCCCCATAGGGTTTTCAAGGCTGTAATCTTTCGGAGGCAGACTACCACAGCTTTCTCTCAAGGAGCGGCTAGTGAGTTTAAACTGCTGACCTTTTGGTTAGCAGTCAAGCACCGTGGTTAAGCTAACTGATAAAATTGTATTATGATAGAATGAAGAAGGTAAATTTTTCAAATTTAAAAAGAGAAACTACTTCAGCAAATTTTTAAAGGATGTAAGAACGTTTTAAGAATAAAAGGTGTTGGGATACTACAGTAAAGGTTACGAAACCTCACTGTGGGTGATGGGAGTCATATAACACGATGCAATAGAAATTAGAAACACAGAGGTAAAATAATGGAGATACTGCGGGACAGCACATTGAACAGTCTCAAGACTGCTTACAAACGGAGAGTTCCAGAAATAAAATAGGGTTTGAGGGGAGTAGAAAAGCCCAGGAAAGGCTTGGAGGGGAAGGCCACAGGGAATTCTTAGGGAACTGATGGCAAGCAACAGAGAGAACCAGTAAGCCTTGGTAACTCATATTATTTTTCTTGGTAAATCAGTCCAAGGGTACAATTTTCTCCAGCAACACTGAAAAGCTCCCAAATTAGAGATGCAAAAGTGCCCAGACAAAAAGATTTTGAGAAAGAAAAGCAGAAAAGGAGTGGACAGGGGATGGGGCAAACTGAATGGATGCAGCTGAAGAAAGGTGCTCAAAGGATAGGTTTTTCTTAATGAAAAGAAAAAAAAGAAAAAAAAAACCAGTCTAAAATCTTAGCTCCCTAACAAAAAGCTTCCTTTCATTTTCGCATATTCTCTTCTACTTTTTGTCTGTACCAGAGTTAGGCTTGTTCCTGGCACCTACTGGTGCCTTCATACATGGTATCACTTAATTTTCAACTGCCCTGTCAAGATTGCTCTCTAAACTCAAACCGTACCAGTTTCTGCAGCACCAAAACCAAAAAAACAAACCCATTGCTGTGGAGTCAATCCCAACTCAGTGACCCTATAGGACAGAGTAAAAACTGTTCCATAGTTTTCCAAGGCTGTAATCTTTATGGAAGCAGACTGCCACATATTTTCTTGCAGCGTGGCTGGTGGGTTTCAACCTCCGACCTTTCAGTTAGCACCCCAGTGCTTAACCACTGCACCTCTAAGCTCCTTTCCCCAGCACCAGCGTGTGTTAACAGCTTCTGTTATGGACTGAATTACGTCCCCTCAAAATGTGTTATAAATCCTAACCTCTATGCCTGTGGTTATAATCCTGTTTGGGAATTGGTTGTCTTTGTTATGTTAGTAAAGTAGGGTTAGTTTATGGTGTATCTTGAGTCAATTGAGATATATTAGGACAAACAAGCAAGCAGAGACGGGGAAGACATGTCAAGCCACCTGAAGATTGCCTAGGAGCAGAAGCTCAGAGACATGGACTTCCTCCAGAGCCGACAGAGAGAGAGAGCTGGCACCCTGAATTTGGACTTTTAGCCTCCTAAACTGAGAAAATAAATTTGTTAAAGCCTTCCACTTGCGGCATTTCTGTTATAGCAGCACTAGATAACTAAGACAGCTTCCTTTCATTTGCATTTTGTAGATCACTAACAAGGATCAACACTTTTCCAGTCTGCTATTTTTAACTCCTTTTGTGTGAGGTTATCTGTCTCTTGCCAAGGTAAATAAATTCTCAATCGTAAGTATGAAAAGTTAATGCAAAACATTTGCATCCCTTTCTTCCTCTTCTCCTTCAAAATTCTAATTGGTCTCTGTTACCTTATTCCCTGCCCACTCCGACCCCACTGCTGATGCTCTTTGTAGGGTCTCAAACCTAGGGTCAGGACCACTTGTCAAATCCCAAACTGCTTACCCATCTTGCCTTCCCTAACTTCCTTAGGGAATTTGGCACCAAATCTCCCCTCAATGGAGCTCTTCTCCCTTAGCTCCTCTACTGCCTCCCCCCAAAATTTGGTCTCTTTGCTCCCATTGCACATGATACCTATTAAATAATGAGTTTCTGAATCTTTCACTTGGCTTGGGAGCTTATTTAGTTCCAACCACTTATTAAGTGTCTACTATGTGCCAAGAATTGTACAAGACAAGGTGTCTATGTCCAGGTGTAGGTGAACACTGAATGTAGAAATGAATGCGTGAGATTGGAAGATGTAAGTAAGGATATCTAGCCTGATCCAAAATTCCATATAAAATGCTGACAATTTCAATTCAGCCTTTGATTTTTCCCAACTCCAAAGAACTGCTGACAACAGGGGATCCCTCCAATATCTTTGTTAAGCACATATATGTTCTGGTGAGTGTGGAAATGGGCGTGTAAGACAGCAGGAAGGACACATTCAATGGTTTTAAATAGTGAGGGGCCAAAGCCCCAGGCCTGGGGAGAGCCCAGAAGAAGCCTCCCACCTCTAAGATTGTGGTGTGGGAGATCCATTCCCTTACACAGGAAGATGTCATTCCATTCTTCCATGCCTTTATTGGTGACAGCAACGAACAAGAACAACACTTGGCATAGCAGACACCCTGGCCCAGCACCTGGGGTGGCAGGCAGGCCCTGCAAGGCCGCTGACAAATCCAGCCCAAATTCCAGTCTACCCAAGCCATGTCCCTGAATCGGCAGGAGGCCGTCCGTCCAGTTTGTATGTGTGGATCAGTCTGTCTGAGTGTCTGAGCCGCTGCCTGCAAGGCCCCCCCATCCTTGGCACAGGGTAGGGGCCATTGGGAATACAGCGTGGCATCCCCCGGTGTACCACCGGACCCCGGTGCTGACCATGGGGGACAGGGACAGGGATTGGAGGTGGCAGAGGACCAGGCACAAAGTTCACTCCAGGGCCACATCCTACAAAAGAACCAGTTATCAGAGCAGGCTTCCAGCCAGTTTCCCTGGGCTTCAGTTCCCCATCTATACAATGAGGACACCACTTCCCCTATTCCAAACCAAGATACTGTGAGGATCAATGAGCTGATTAATGAATCTACAGATACTGTTCCAGACCCAGAAGACTGCTGTGACCAAGCCCAATCCTGGAGGCACAAGGGACTACACATCTCTCAGCCTACCTGGACACAGGAGACTGGGCTCGGGGGAAGTATAAGGGGAAACTAGGAGAGGCGTGAGGAGAGGCTTCAGAAGTACCTACCTAAGTGGGGTGGCATCGAAAAGTCCTCCACTGGATTATAATTGAAGAATTCATGGGGTGGGAAGGGCTGGCCTGGGAAAAAAGGGGCATCCTGGGGCAGTGGTGGGAACAAGGGAGGCGGCGAAGGCTGAGGAAGAGGGTAGGGAAAGGGCATGGGAGGGGGCAAAGGAGAGGGCAGGGGTGGGCGCAGCTGCTCCCTGAAGTCTGGGGGCTGCCTGTGGATTCCCTGGAACGGATGATCCATCTCTGGCCAGTCCTCAATCCATGGTTCTAGGAACAGGATGGTTGTTTCAGGTAGGCCTGGGAAGCCAGGCTGCCCTGAACTCTGGCCATCATACTGCCAAACCTCTTGGAGAACAGAGCCACTGCGTGGCAGCATCCTCTCCTTTCTGTTTTCTTTTTCTCCTCTCATTTCAGGCCAAGCCCAAGGTGTGTTCCTCCTTTCTTGCCTCTCTGAAAGATCAGTGGATCTACCTTTGTTCTGACCTCATGCTTCCCTTCACAGCCTGCTCCCTGCTTTCCCATCTCATGTATCTTTAGCTTTAGTCCTTTCCCAGCTTCTCCCCACAGGTCAATACATAAGCTTAATGCCTGTCTCTTAAAAATTAAAAGATCCTGTCACTCCATCTCCCACTAGTCAGTATCGCCTTTTCCTTCTAAACTTCCACAAAGTACATTTTGCCCAGCTTCCATTCCCTCACTGCCTCTTTTAACCCTTCTCCACTCCCTCAACACTTCCTACTAAATTACCCACTACTAACAAGTTTAATAAATTTCTTTCCTGCCAACAGTCACGTGGTATGGTCAATAGTCTCCACCCTCTCTTAAAATGCCTCCGCTATTATCTCCTTTTGTCTTCTGTGTTGGCCCCTCTTCCCTTCCAATTCCCAGTTGTGACCAATGTTCTGCTCTCTCCTTCACAGCTCACAATGGAGCCTTCAGCTTCAATCGCTCTGCACAATACTGTGGACTCCAAATCTGTCTCCAACTCCGTATTTCCACAGCACCTGAGACAGACCTGTACTAACCAAACTCACCAACTCATCCTCCCACCTGAAATGAACTCTTCCTGCTGACATCCCTATTTCTGCAGCTCAAAGCTTCAGTTCAAAACTGGATTTAGAAGACCTGAATCATCACAAACTAGCCTTATAACCTTCAGAGCACCCCTTTCCTTTGCCAGGGATCAGTTCTCTCATCTAAAAAACAAGAATATTGAACGATTATATAATCAAAGTCCTAATCCACCTCTCCAATGCTCCTACTCCTGGCCACCAAATCCTAGAGTGTGTACCTCTGTGATGCTCCTGGCCTCTGTGGCCCTCACACCCTCTGCTTATCCTGTAGGTACTATGTACAGAGAAACTATGCTAGGCATGGGGGTGAGGGGATCAACAACTAAAACAGGAACCTTGTCCTTTAGACCTTATCCAGGGGAGAAGCAGACATGGAAACAATCAGTCACGATGTGCCTTTTGTGAGCACGCAGGGACTAAGGCTGGCAAGGAAACAGGTTTTCTACAGCAGATAGCATTATAACTGAGATGTAATGGGCAGCTACGCCCCAAAACGAGGAGGCGGTGTGAGATGGGGTGGGGCCCAGCATTCCAGACTCAGAAGCCTCAACCAACGACCCAGAGATGGGGCCAGAGAACAGTTGCACCAAGCTGCAATCAGCTATACTGGGACCCTGAAGCTGAGCTGGGGAGTCTCTGGAATGTTGTCCATTCAGCTCGCCCCCATCAGACTGATAGTCTCAAAGCACCCATAGCATAGGTCATGTTACTTCTCTGCTCAACAGCCTTCCAGCTGACTACCCCCCTCCCCATACACTGCCTCCCTCCCCCACAGCTGAGGGGTTTCCTTGCTTCTGCCACACATTACCTCAATTACCTGCATTCACTTCTGTGTTGCCACCCCAACACCCGTGCCTAGCCAGAAGTGCTCCTCTTTCTTTCCTGCTCATCCATAAAGCAGAGGTCCTTTGACACACTGGCCCATGTGATCAACTCTTGTACGCGCTCATTCACATACACAGAAGCAACTACATGGCAGATCATAGAGAATGGAACTCAGACTGGATCTAACCTTCCCCAGGAGTTGAGAAAAGAGCACTCAGTGGCTGCAACACTCCTTCCAGGGGCCCCTACTCCCCATGAGAGTAACTCAGGATCTCTGTTCTGTTCCAGTTTTGAGTCCTGCACTCTTGGGGCCCTCTCTGCAGCACTACCCTCCCCCTTTGTGGCAAGGCTCACCAGAGGGACGGTCCCGCTTGGGTAGCTCCACACCCCAGGCATCAGCCACGTGGGTCAGAAGCAGGTGTGAGAGGTGGCGGTGGGCATGCTGGTCCCAGTGGACACCATCCCGGTGACGGTGCCGTACTGCATGCCGGAAATGAAAGTGGAGGTCCAGGACGTCGAAGCAGTGGTCCCCGGCCAGTGTGGCACTGTAGAAGTTCCCTTCAACTACATCCCGCCGCAGAGAGCCTGCCAAGGGCTGGAGCTGAGTGAGGAAGTGTGGCGTCTAAGAGCAGAATGAAGCAGCGTCGGGAGGGAGGGTCCCCTACCTATCAGCCAGCTGCCCCCTCCCAAGGCCCTGGTCACTTGCCTCCGGCAGGAGGAAGCCCCCAGTGACACGCTCCCCCAGAGGCATCGCCATGTTCCACACCAGCAGGCAGGAGTCTGGCAACACCTGGTCCATGCGCACGAACACCCGCTCCAGGTTCTCCCGGTAGCTCTCCATGGAGCAGCGGCCGTACCTGTGGGGCAGCACGTAGGATGGGCAAAAGCACAGGGGTGGGCAGCCTTGAAGCCACACCTCCACTTTCCCACCCTCCCCAGGTATCTCCCACCTCTTCTGTCCCCCAACCTGGAGAGATCCCAGAGGCAGGAGTTGATGATCACCAGGTCCGGGGTAGGCCCATATGCCAGCTCCTCCAGGACGTCCTCCAGGTACTCAGAGTAAACACGGGTGAGGAAGTAGAAGCGCACAAGATGGTGGCCAGAACCCGAGCAGAACTGGCGGACCTCGCGGTACTGTGTTCCATTGTGCAGCTCACCCAGCTGGCCCCCAGCCACCAGCTGGTCCTGTTCAAAGCTGAGCTCCCCCTGCCCGCCCCCCAACCCAGCTGGTCAGACCCATGCCAGGGAGGAGGACCCTGCCAGGCTAGGGTCTGTGCCCTCCCACCACTGGCATGGCCACCAAGCTTCCCTCACCTTGGCTTTCAGCTGGGCTGCTGTGAGCAATGAGTCTTTCTGGAGCAGCAGCACCAGGTCCTTATACACAGCCCGCTGGACTGCAGGAAGACAGAGATCACAGACTGAGGCAGGCCCCAGTCTACTACAGCTCCTCCAAGTCCAGGCCTCCCATCCTCCCAGGACTGCGGCTACCTAATCCCAGCTCTGCGGAGTGTTTACATGCAGGTAGAAGAAAAGGTGAAATTAAAAAGTCGTGCACTGTCTCTGTTCTCTTCCAACTCTGCTTCACCTCACCCTCTATGTAGTATACGGTGACCCGAGATCACCTGGCAGAAGTCAGCCAAATCACCAGGGAGACAGACAACACAATCCACTGCTCCCACAAGGGAAGTGATGGGGCACCGACAGCTTGGGAGAGAAATGCAGAGCAAGAATGGGGTAAAAAGTGCACAGGCTACATTTGTCAGGACACCTGTGAACAGCGTACAGAGCCAGAAAAAGAATAAAAAGCCTACTAGACTGTGACAGGTTAGGGGATGAAGAAAAACTTTGAAATGAAAATGAAAAGGTCCAGACATAGACAGTGAACACGCCGCAGATGCATGGCTGGGAAGGGTGATCCTAGAGGGGCACTCACTGGAGTCCCCCAAGATGACGACGAACTTGTTGTGTAGCAGCTGCTGGACTTCCGAGGCCTGGAGATGGACCATGGCGCTTGGCAGCGGGCGGCGAGGCTCCTCGTTCTCCAGACAGAAGACCATGCCGCTGCCGACAACGACGGGCTGCAGGAAGAGGCCACTAAGCCGCGTAAGTGTTCGGGCTCAGGACAGGGTGGCCCCAGGGCCCGCTCTGGATAAAGAAGACCTGCACGGGCCCCTCCCGGGCTGCCCAGAGCTACAGAGGGGATGTGGTGGCGGCAGTGTGGGGCCCATGACGGTGCTGGCGTTGTCTACACTTGGCACGGAGACAAGGGGTCGCCAGGCGGCGCCTCCCCGAGACTGAGGCGCTTCCCGCGCGGCGCCGCCCTGCGCCCGGCCACGTGCCCGCCACCAGCTCGCGCATGCGCGCGCCCGAAGGCGCCAATTACCGAGTCCCGGGGCTCCGCACCAGTCACAGGCGACCGGGGCAGGCCGACGCGCTTCGCGCCTTGCCGGGCTCCTGACTAAGCCTCATGTCCCTGCGCCCCGGGAGGCCAGTCGGTTCTGCAAAGCCCCCGCCCCGCGGAGCCCGTGCGTCCCGATTAGCCGTCGGTGCGCAGCCTGTTGCCTAGCGCTCTCCATGCATGCGTCGCGGCGGCCCCGACGGCGCCTCGGGCTTCAGACCGCGGACCCCGAGCGGCAGCGCTCACAGCTCCCACTTCCGGTCACCCATGTCCCTCCCGGCGCGACCCCCAACGCCCGATGGGACGGGGCGATGACAGCAATGGCCGTCGCGTGGGGGAGGGGCCGAGGCCAGGCCCACCCGGGCGGGCTAGAGGCCCTGGATGCGGGCTGGGGGCGCGGCGGCGCCGAGCGCGGCTGCCCACAGTGTTAATGGCGGCTACGGCGACATCGACACGTGAATCGGTCGGGCGGAAGCGGAAGCGCCGGCTGAGGGCCTGCGCCAGGTGAGCGTCCCTTCGGCGCTGCCCAGCCATCTCCTGCACCAGTCATGGACTGCTACACGGCGAACTGGAACCCGCTCGGGGACTCTGCCTTTTACCGGTGAGCCGCCCCGTCCGCCCACAAGCCGGCTTACCCCTGTCGCCCGCCGGCTTGAGTCTCCGGGCGAAGCCGGCGGGGCGCGCCCCCGTCACTGCAGGCGCTGGGGGCCGCACCACGCCGGCTGTCCCCACGGCTGCTGGGATCCCGGCACTCGCAGAACGCAAAGACTCCTTAATGGGTTAGGAGCCGGACTTCCCTCAAGGAAAATGAGGCAAGCGCGATAGTCACACAAGTAGGGGCAGAGCCCAGTACTGAAGCCCAGGTCTTTCAGCCTCCGGAAGGATGCTCAGATCACGTTGAGGCTGGCCGCCCACGGGTGACAGCGAGTGCCCAGTCTCCTGCGGGAAGTGCTGTTGAATTCAGACCACAGGAGCTCTCCGAGGGGCGGGAGCGCACAGCGGGCGGGATGGCACTACTGACCAAGGTTGAGAAAAAGGAGCAAGTCGTGAGTGAATCCAGGCATAGCGTGAGTGAAGATCCTCGGCCAGGGGCAGCCCTTCCGTGAGTGTCTAAGAGTCTTAAACCATGGATTCTTTGAAAGTGTAGACCGATCTCATCGTTACCCTGATTAGGATTGTTTAATGGCTTCCCTTCTTTGTAGGATAAAGTACAGACTCCTTGTGGAACATCTATAAGTCGGCCCCTATTTGTCTCTCCAACCTCATCTGCCCCTCTCCTACCGACAGAATAGTTTGTGTTCCAGTTGCATGGAATTACAAGGCCCCAGTACGTCATGAGGAGCCCAAGTGGCACAGTGGTTAAGAGCTTGGGCTGTTAACCAAAAGGTTGGCAGTTCGAATCCCCCAGCCACTGCTTGGAAACCCTGTTGGGGCAATTTTACTCTGTTCTTTGAGGTTGCTATGAATCAGAATCGACTCCAGGGCATCAGCTTTTGGAACACATCATGTTTCATGGCTCCCTACGTTTGCACCAGCCTGCAGTTCCCTCTGCCATTTCCTTCTTTATCTTGCTGGAGAAGTCTTGCTCATCCTTCAGGATTTAGTTAAGGGACTGTTCCTGAGACCTTCCTTGATTCTCCCCAGTAGAGTCCACTGACTCCTTTGAGCCTCACAGGGCCCAGTGCTCTGGTGTGTTATGTATGGCACCAAAACCAAAAACCAAACCTGTTGTCAACTCATAACGACCCTATAGGACAGAGTACAACTGTGCCATAGGGTTTCCAAGGCTGTAATCTTTACTGGAGCAGACTGCTACATCTTTGTCCTGCAGAGTGACCTCTGGGTTCAAACCACCGACCTTTTTATTAGTAGCTGAGCGCTTAACCACTGCACCACCGGGACTCCTATGAATGGCACAGTAGGGCAATTTTTTGTATCACTATAGGTTTCTTTTCCTAAATCAAGCTCCTTGAGGGCTGTGACCAGTGCATATCTAGAACAGTGACTGCTATTTTCTCTCTTTCCACTGACTACTCCAGTCTCACCACACCATTCTCAGTGACGTCCACTGCTTGGCTTCCTGGAACGCTGGACAGAGATGAGTCCCCTTTTCCTAGAAATTGTATTTGACCTTTTATTATGAAAAATTTCAAATGTGCAGCATAGTACAGGAGAGTACAGGATAGTAAAGTGAATACCGTATAGCCATCATCTAAACCAAAAAAACCAAACCCTTTACCATCGAGTTGATTCTGACTCATTGTGACCCTATAGGACAGAGTAGAACTGCATTGTGGAAATCTCCAAAGAGTGCCTGGTAGATTTGAACTGCTGACCTTTTAACCACTGTGCTATCATTTAGGTGTGATAATTATGTTGCTATATTTGCTTTAACTGTTTTGGAAGTTTTAGGGAAAAAAATTATTTAAAAAAACAAATATATACAAATGTAGTGAAAGTAATATAGTGAATATCCGTATACCCACTACCTAGTTTCAACAGCCATCAGCATTTTGCCATTCTTTTTCTGTCTTTTCTCCCACTTCCAACACACATGCACAAGTGCATATACACACACACACAGATACACTTTTTTTGACTATTTTAAAACAAACCTAGACATAGTATCATTTTAATCATAAATACTTTTTCTGCTGTATTTTAAAGTCAATTACAGACATAACTTTAATGTGCATCACTTTAAAAAAAATGACAGTTTCCTCCAAAACTACAATGCCATTTCATAACAAAATTAGCATTTAGGGTTATCAAACAACTAGTCCACATTAAAATTTCTCCAGTTGTCTTCAGCATGTGTTTTTATAGCTGGTTTGTTCAAATCAAGACCCAAAGTTGTTTGCTTACCTCTCCTAGTTAAGTCTGTTGTAAACTGGAATATTAGTACTATCACCACCTACCTTTTGTTTTCATAACATTGACTTGAAGAGACCAAACCACTTTCTGGACTTTTCCCCTTGCTTCCTCGTGGTGCCTTTGCCTCTATTCTTTGTCTATTTTTCTGTATCATGGCTTGTATTTTTTTGAACTGGATATAAGATCTAAAGACTTGGTTAGATTCAGATTAAACGTATTTTGGCTGAGATGCTTTGTAGGTGATGTTGTGTTGTTCGTGCTTCATCACATCTGGAGGCATCATTATATCTAGTTGTCCCACTATTCGGAAAGCTGAGATTGACCAGTGGGTTCCACTGGTGGTGGCCACATCTCTCCCTTATAAAGTCATATTTTCCCACCTTGTGACAAGCAAGTAACCTGTGGAACACCATGTTGGGTATATCAGCCTGAGTCTAATTAGGAGAGAAAAACCACACAGTGATTTAAGCAGGGAAGTTTAATACAAAGAAGTACTAAGTGATGGCAAAAGAATAACTGTAAGATATAAGAAAACTCTATGTGGTACCCTACAGCTGAGGGAGAGTATCCAAGGAAGGACAAATTTGGAAGGGCAGTTCGCTTCCCAAGGCTGGGGTTCAGACCTTGTTGCAGAAGGTGTAGCGCAGAGAAGTTTGCTAGTTTACCTGAGTCAGAGTCACTGGGCAAGCAGTAAGCAGCCCTCCCAGGCACAGATGGAACACAGGTGAGCCATAGCTGGTGGCCAGGCATGTGAGCTTGCAGAGAGATTGGGGGCACCAGTGCAAGCAGGAACCCGGCAGCGTGCAGTATCCATGTCAGAAGGGCAGTGGCATTGAGAGGACTGTGGGAGATAAACCCCTGGCGGAGCATGAGGGAGAGACAGGCAAGCAAGAGGGAGTCAAGGTGCTAATACAGGCAGGAGGCCTGGAGCACGAAGTGTCCTTATGGAGGGAGCCTCAGAAAAATGTACGCCAATCCTGGGCAAGGCTGTGAGGTCCCCTTGGATGGCATGTTCTGGGTGTGTTGTTGGGGCAAAGCACTACCAGATGTCCTCATATCCATACTGCTGAATGGCAGACTGACAGTGCAGCTGCTGGAAGTAGCAGGAGAGCTCCTTCCTCCTGCAGTGTCACTCCAGTGCCTTCTACGGAGAACCTTTAATATTGTGCTTACTATAGAGCATTATGTTAGCTGCCGTCAGGTCAGCCCCTGACTCATGGTGACCCCACGCATGACAGAATGAACCTTGCCCCAGTCCTGTGCCACCTCCGTGATTGGTTGCGAATCCGACCCTTGTGATCCATAGGGTTTTCACTGACTTATTTTCAGAAGTAGATCGCCGGGCCTTTCTTCCTAATCCATTTAGTCTGGAAGCTCCACTGAAATGTATTCAGCATTAGAGCAACGTGCAAGCCTCCACTGACAGATGGGTGGTGGCTGCACGTGAGATGCTTTGGCCAGGAATCAAACCCTGGTCTTCCACACAGAAGGCAAGATTCTACCACTGAACCATCCATAAAACTAGTAGAGCATAGAATATAAAAGGGTGAATTTGGAGCTGAGAGGCAATAAATTGATAGCTGGTACAGTCCACCCTTTGGCTATTCAGTTTCCACATGCAGCCTTCTACATGCTTTTGAACTCCTTTACACCAACAAAACAACTCTTTTTTTTTTTAATTGTAGTTTAAATGAACGTTTATAGAGCAAACTAGCTTCTCATTGAACAATTAATATACATATTGTTTTGTGACATTGGTTGCTGACCCCATGACATGTCAACACTCTCCCCTTCTCGACCTTAGGTTCTCCATTAGCGGCTTTCCTGTCCCCTCCTACCTTCTTGTCCTTGCCCCTGGGGTGGTGTGTCTATTATGTCTTGTTTTGTTTTACGGGCCTGTCTAATCTTTGGCTGAAGGGTGAACCTCAGGAGTGACTTCCTTCCTGAGCTAAAAGGGTGTCCGGGGGCACCTTGGGGTTTCTTCAGTCTCTGTCAGACCAGTAATTCTGTTTTTTTTGTGTGTGAAAAAACTACTCTGTTTTTGCTTAACAAGATAAATGCTATCTGTCTTTTAAGTGAAGAACTATGCTTTCCCAAAATAAAAAGACATATAGTCTCAGCAATCATTGTATCCATCCACAGTCCCACTGAATATTCTGTTCAGTGATTCAAAATAGGTAATATTCTGTTACCTAATGACTAGATTGGAAATCCTGGTGGCATAGTAGTTAGAAGCTATGGCTGGTAACCAAAAGATCAGCAGTTTGAATCCACCAGGCGCTCCTTGGAAACTCTTTGGGGCAGTTCTACTCTGTCCTATAGGGTCGCTACGAGTCAGAATCGACTCAACGGCAATGGGTTTTATTTTTTGGTTTTAATGACTAAATTGTAAAGTTAATCTCGAGTAATTTCTGTATAAAATAAAAATAGGAAGGAGAGACAAGATAATGGTTAGTACACACAAATAAATGCATGCATATAACAAGCTTAGAGAAACTATGCAAGACTACTGTAGTTTTCATTTCTGTAGTTGGTCATGAGGTCACAGTTGATATCTTTGGCTTCCTTCTTCAACTGCCCATTCCATATTTCCCTTGCCCTCAGCCAGAACCTCCACTGGTCTGGGTTCTTTACCTGGTGGAATGACCCAAACCTTCATTCTTCAGTTATCCTACTTTTTTTAGTTGCTGTAGTTTTTCATTAACCTTTACTGTTAGGCATGGAAGTGCTAAGAGGTGCCCCCCAGAGAATCCCTTGACATAGTCCTTTTTGTCTCCATTATGTGGCAGGAACTCAGTTTCCCCCTGGTAACCAGGATTAATCACTTCAGCCAGTAGATTAATTCCATTTTTTAATGCCTGTTGGTTCCGTGACATAAGGAGCCCAAAATGGTAAGGTGGCATAATTCATTGGAACCACTATTGTGTCCTCTGGTGGAAGCATTCTCTCTTGGAGACTAAGCTGTCTGAATCAGCACAGTTACCAGGGGGACTGGAAGCAGCATTTCTCTAAGAGAATTACTAGGCATAACAGTGAGAGGAGCCACTTCAACTTCCACCCCTTGGTTCTGAGTCCCATGTATTCTGACTGTGGAGGAGACAGCACCATATAATGGCCCCTGGTTCAAAGCATAAACTGCATCCTATAAGACAGAACTCCATCCTTCTAGGGTGTTGTCTCCCGGTTGACTCCATAACTGAGTCTTTAGTAGAATATCCTGTTCTTGATTTAGGCCAGCCACTTATGAATGATGGGGTGTATGGTAAGGCCAGTTGATTCCATGGTCATAAACCTGTTGATGTATTTCCTTTGCTGCGAGATGAGGCCCTTGACTATATGCAGTCCTGTGCAGAATGCCATGATGGTAGATTCTGTAAGTCCATGGATGGTGGTGTTGGCAAAAGCGTCACAGGCAGGGAAGGCAAATTCACATCCAGAATATGTATCTGTTCCAGTGAGAAGTCTTTGCCCTCTCCATGATGAATAGGTCCAGCATGATCAACTTACAGGGTAGTCCCCCCAGGAATGGTGTCAGATTGGGGGCATATCTCTGCTGTTGGCAGATTAGGCACTCGGCAGTAGTGTTGGCCATATCAGCCTTGGGGAGAGGGCTCCCTTTCCAAGACATCAACCCCAAGTGAGGTTCTCACAGGGTTTTCAAACGAAGGCTAGATTCCTCAGGCATAGGAGGGCAAGCTACTTCCACTGGTGAGGGAGGCTCAGAATTTCTTGGAGGTCCAAGATTGTTCATTTCTTTTGGGTCCAACCAAATATCCCCATTCCAAGCTTCAGGATCTTTTCTGATAAATGCCCTAATTCAGGTGAGACTGTAAATTAAACTGTTGTAATTCAGCAACCCGCACAATTAAATTTTGGGTTTGATTTTCAGCAGTATTGACTGTGCAGCTACAAGAACTAAGAGACTCTTAGGGCTGTTATGGAAGCTCTAAGGTTCTCAGACTGTGATATGAGCTGAGAGTTAACAGACTTGAGCCTGTCATTTTCTTTGTAAGTGCTGAAGTGCACTCAAAAGAATTTATCCCACTGGTAGAATTGCAAAATGGTACAGCCACTGTGGAAGAGAGTTTGGTGATTCCTCAAGAAGTTAAACATAGAATTACCACATGACCCAGAAATTTTACTCCTAGATATATACCCAAAAATATTGAAAGCAGAAACACAGATATTCATTGCAGCACTATTCACAATAGCCAAAAGGTGGAAACAATCTAAATGTCCATCAACAGATGGATAAACAAAATGTATATACATATAATGGGATATTATTCAGCCATAGAGAGAGATGAAGCCCTGATACGTTTGGATATACCTTGAAAACATTATGCTCAGTGAAATAAGTCACATAGGAAGAAATAGTGCATGATCCCACTTATATGAAATTCTAAAATAGACAAATGTATAAGACCAAAGTTTATTAGTGGTTACCAGGGTCAGGAGGCAGAGGAGAAGGGAGTGCCCCTATTCCTTTGGAGGCACTGAGCTTCTATTAAGGGTAATGGAAAAATTTGGAAATAGATAGTGATGGTGGTTACAGAACATGATGAAAGTAATTAATACCATTAACTTGTACATGTAAAAAAGTCCGAAACAGCAAATGTTTTGTTGTATATATTTTTACCACAATAAAAAAAGAGAAGACTCTCCCACACTAGAGTCCTTATAAGTCGTCATGACTACCTTAACAGTCAAGTACAGCAGCCAGTCCCACAGCACGTGTTTCCGTTGACACTTCATCACAGTCAACTACAGAGCAAAGAGCACTACACTTAAGCCCAAACACAAGACTAAACCAATCCTCAAATTGCATCTTCAGGCATCTATCTCCAGGTACCACTTTCTGTTCCAAGGTGTAGTTGCAGCCCACTGGATGACAGAGTTCACTGGTTTCCCCAGGCCAGACTGAGTCCACAGTTGCTGGACAAGCAGGAAGCAACCCTCTGGGGTACAGGTAGGGGACACAGGTGAGCTGCAGCCGGTGGCCAGGGTCATGGAGAGTGCAGAGGAAGTGGGCGTGCTGGTGTGGGCAGGAGGCCAGAATCACGAGGTATCTGCAAGGCACGGCACAGCCTGTGGCTGGGGGCACAGGGATGCAGAGGGGGTCATTGGAAGCACTGTGAAGCACAAGCAGGGTAAAGTCTGTGGCCAGGCACTTGGCACACAGAAGTAGACGTGCTGGGGTGGGCAGGAGGCAGGATCATCGTTGTTTGTCAGGAGAGCCCAAGGAAGGTGATCACCAGTGCAAGCCAGGGCAGCTGAGGGACCATGCATTCTGGGTGCATAGCTGGGCCAGAGTACCACCAGATGTCCTCAGACCCTCGCTGCCAACCAGTTTGCAACCGCTGAAAACAGCCAGAGTCCATTTTTCCTGCAGTGTCCCTCCAGCGCCCTCTACTGAGAAAATTTAACGTCGTGCTCAGTGTAACCGAGAAATACTTGAATAATGTCCATTACCACGGAGCATGTTTTGAAAGGTGAATTTGGAGCTGAGAGGCAATAAATTGTTAACTGGCACGCTGAGTCTGTGTGAATATCTATCTTCCCATCAAATTTTCATCTAATGCTTTTAGTAATAAAATGTCAAAAGAGAAGCATGTGGGTTGTAAAAAATTCAGACAGCGCAGAAGTATATAGTATAAAAATTTTAAATCCCTTTATATCCTTCCCCCTATTGACCACCCTCCCCAGAAGTAAACACTATTCCTGGCTTAGTGGAGGCCTCTGGGCCTTTTTCTATGTATTTACACACGTTCATGTGGGATTATATGTAAATATGCTTAGCAAAAACATTTAGTTTTTTTTTATTACATAAAGAGGTTCATACATTTCATACTGATCTGCAGCTTACTTTTGAAATTTAGCAATATATCGTAGAAATCGTTTTGTGCCAGTATGCACAGTCACCTCATTAATGGCCACATAATATATCCCAGAAAAGGCAATAGTTTATTTAGCCAGTCTTATTTTGATGAACATTTAAGGAAGTTTTTCTAGGGTTTTTTTTTTTTTTTAACTATTTTTAACATTGTTGCAGTACATTCATACCTGTGTGCATGTATGCAAGTAGCTTGATAAGTTAGAGTATTAGAATGAAATTGCTGGGTCAAAGGGTGTGCACATTTAAAAGATAGATAGAGCTTCATTGCCTTCCATAAGGGCCAAACCAATTTATATTTCCACTGCTCTGTATGAAGGTATTCATTTCCCACATCTTCAGCAACTGGATGTTTTAGACTTTTAAAAATTTTTGCCATTCAGATCACCAAAACATGAAAATGATTTTTTAATTCATATTTTCCTAGTCATTAGGGATGTGTTTGACTATTTGACCTTTGACTATTTTTCAGTTGTTTTGTTTCTATCGATCAGTAAAGGAGCTTTTTAAGTGTTCTCTGTATTAACCCTTTGTTGCAAATGTTACAAATCTTCACTCAGTTGGCTTTTATTTATTTTTAATACAAATTTTAAATTTTTATATAATCTTAGGTTTTTCCTTTATAATTTCTGGATTTTGTGTCTCGCTCTGGAAACTCTTTTCATATTCTTATCATTTTACAAATAATAG
>NW_004444040.1:1382261-1399853 GCF_000243295.1 Trichechus manatus latirostris
CAGTATGCTATAGCCCCTGATCATTCTTCTTTTATTTTTTTTCCTCTTTTTTTAAATTGTGTTGAAAATACATACACCAAAACATCCGCCAACACAACAGCTTCCATGTTTGCAATTCCAGGACATTGATTACATTTTTCATGTTGTGCTGCCATTATCACTATCCTTTTCCAAAATGTTCCACCATCATTAGCATAAACTCAAATCCCCCCCAAACAAAAACTCTCCTTTCTCACTCTTACTCCTGGTAACCATTAATAATCTTTGATTTCTATATATTTGCTTATAAGTGAGATTGTACAGTATTCGTCCTTTTGCAACAGACTTATTTCACTTAGCACAATGTTTTCAAGGTTCGTCCACATTGTAGTTTGCATCAGAACTTCATTTCTCTTTACAACTGCATAATGTTCCATTGTATGTATATACTACATTTTGTTTATCCATTCCTCTGTTGGTGGGCATTTTGGTTGTTTCCACCTTTAACTATTGTGAAAATTGCTGCAGTGGACATCGGTGTACAGGTTTCCATTTGTATTCCTGTCTTCACTTCTTCAAGATATGTACTTAGGATTGGTGTCTTTTTTAATTTTATTTTCATTTAAAAAATGAGTCTTATTTTTAAGAAAAGTATCCCTTTAACATACGAGTTTTTTTTTTTTAATAATATCCACTAATATGGTTTTAAAAATCAAAGTCTCCTTCTCATCCCTGCCCTCATCCATCCAATTCCACCCCTCCCCTACAAGATTTATTACCCGTAACCAACAAGTTGATTTCGACTCATAGTGACCCTATAGGACAGAGTAGAACTGCCCCATAGGGTTTCCAAGGAGCTCCTGGTGGATTCAAACTGCGGACCTTTTGGTTAGCAGCCGAACTCTTAACCGCTTCGCCACCAGGGTTTCCATAAGAGTTACCAGATTCTTTAAATCTTCCCTGAGTTCCTTTTTTCAAATATAAGCAAATATGACTATTCTTATTTCTACTCCTTTTGATATAGAAGTACATAAGAAGTTTTTAATTTTTATCTAGTCTTTTGTTGGTGTTTTTCTTTGTGACTTCTGGGTTTATATCATACTTAGAAATTGTTTCTACTTTAAGATTGTAAAAATATCCAAGATTTTTTCTGATAGGGCTTTGTTTTTTTAACATTTAAATCTTGAATCCTATGTGGAAAATATTTTGTTGTAGAGATTAAGTAATGAAGTAGTTTTGATTGTGATTCTGCCCATATGACCCATTGTCTCATTTCAATTATCAGTTTGCACTGATTTGAAATGCCTCTTTTATTAAATGCTGAATTCCCAGATTCCCAGGGCTTTTTCAGGATTTTATCCCCTTCCATTGACCTATTTGCTTTTTCCTATGCCAAAACCACCATTTCAATTAGCTTTATCTAGTATATTTGCTGTCTGATAGAGTAAGTGTCCCCTTCTCATATTTTCAAAATGTTCTTGAACATTTTCCAGTAATTTCTCTTTCAGATAATCTTTATTTTTTTTCCCCCACAAAAACTTTAGAATCAGTTTATGTGTCCCCCTCCAGAAAAAATTAGGGTGCAGGGTTGATTTGAATTATTGTGCATTTATAGATCATTTTGGACTATTTGACCATGTCTTCTGTATTCTAAGTAATGTTGATTTGGTTTTACAAAGTGTTTATTAGGTTTATTCTTGGATTTCTTATAGTTTTATTGTTATTATGATTAGGATCTTTTTAAAAGTTATATTTCTAGTTGATTTCTCCTAGCCTATAGAAAATATAATATTGATTTATGTTGATCACCCTACTGAGCTCTCTTATTTATTTTCCCATAGATTGTTTTGGGTTTTCTAAGTAGATAATACATTATATGTAAATAGTAACAATTTTACTCCTTCTCTAAAATATAAACTTGTCTTTTTTTTGCCTAAATTATTTTGTCTAGAGCCCCAAGAAGAATGTCCAATAGTAGGTAATAGTGACCATCTTCCTGCTCTTTAACAGGAAGGCTCCTGAAACGATACTAGCTGAAACACTCTTGTTAAACACTGTCTTCTTGTGGAATAGTGCCCACTCCTTCTCTGTCTCCTTTACTTTCACCTTTTCTCGACCTCTGACAATCAAAGCATGGCATGCCTCAAACTTCGTAAACTATCTCGGTCTCCTTTTCTCATACAGCTCTCTCTCTCTCTGGTCTGTGTGCATCTCACATTGCAATCACCTGGTGCTTGCTTCTGATTTCAGTTACCTCCTGTAAGCTAAGCATTCACAGGCTGGCATCTCCAACCCAGGCCTCTTTCCTAAACTCCTGACTTGCTGAAGAACTCCTCTTGGATTACTCTCAGGCACTGCAAACGCAGTACCTCCAAAACTGAGTTCATCGTCTTTTCCTCGAGTATATCTGCTCCTCTTCCTGTGCTTCCCAGCTCGGTAAGCAGCACCACCATCCTTCATTTGCTCTCTACTTAAAGTTGATCAGGAAATGTGGTCAAATCTGCCTTTAATCTGTCACTGAGATTTCTCTACTTTATCCCATCCCAAAGTCCCAGCCCTTAACACCTATCTCAGCCATATTCACAGCCTGTGTGGTCACTGCTGCACAGCCTCTCCCTTGCCCGCTGCACTCTCCACCCTGCCCTCTGCCCTCCTGCCCCCCTCTGTTCACTCTTCTCCCTGCAGCTAGGGTCACGCTGGCCGAGTGACAACACTGACATGCTTTCCACACAGTCCACAGGGCCCGGCAGGCACTGGTCCTTGCTGTTTCCCCATCATGGTGAGGGCTGTAGTGGTCCTAGGTTCTTCCTCTTCCTCAGATGATCGTCTACTTCATGCAGTTTTCTTCACCTGGATCTCTGTCCTTCCCAGGCTTCTACCTCACTCATTCCTTCACAGCTTTCAGGTCTCAACTTAAATGCCACGCCCACTGGGAGGCCTCCTTGGCCCCCTCATCTGCTCAGGTCAGCCTGTCACATGTTCCTGCAGCAACTGTCATTTCTCTAGTACCCTCTCTGCTTGTAGAAGGTACAGTGTCCAGTGTCCTTTTTCCCGCCAGGGAAGAGAACTCTTCCTGAAGGCAGAGCTCATGTCTGGTGTGTTCTGTCTGCACATAGTGCTGGGCTGGCACAAGGGTGTGGGCCTGTCAATATGTGTGACGTGGACAAGGATTTCTCTTCCCTAAACCCTTTCAGCTCTAGCCTAACCCTGAGCACACAGGCCTCAATCACAGTCTACTTTTTTCATGGGTACAATTGGCTGTGTACCTTTGAATGACTAGCTGCTTCTTGTATGGTCCCTACATGAGACTGGTCCAGGCCCCCAGCCTCCAATCCATGCTTAGAGTCTGAGCTCACAGCATAGGCATGGACGACTCGGGCCCTCTTCAACTGAGGCCAGGCTTTAACTTGAGCACGCTTTTCATGTGTCAGCCTTTTAATTAACCATCTGGAATTAACCAAATCCTCTGCTGGGTCCATGGGCTTTGAGGAGCCTCCTCAGTGGGGTTTAGGCCCTTATAGACTAAGGAAAGGAATATTAACAAGCACTGAGTGGGACCACTGGATATAACGCCCACAGCATGATTCACTGTTAAGAACCAGAAACAGAAGAAGGGCTCCCTGCCCCAAGAGACCCTCTTTCTCTCTTTTTTTTAAAAAAAATAATATTTTATTGTGTTTTCAGTAAAAGTTCACACAGCGATTAGGTTCCCATTTAACACTTGGTACATGAAGTTTTCAGTGACAATCTGTCAACATTCTCATGAATTCCATTCTGGTTGTTGTCATTTCCAGCAATCTAGTTTCCCTGCCCCTTTATCTACTCATCTTTGCTTTAGAGTAATTGTTGACCATTTAGTCTCATACAGATGATTTTTTTAAAAGGAGTGCAGTACTCACAAGTTATATTCTTTACTTTGTGAGCCACTCAGTTATTTAGCTAAAAGGTGACCTCAGGGAATAGTTTCAGTTCAGGGTTTAGAGTATCTCAGAGCGATAGTCTCAGGGAGTCCTCCAGTCTCAACCAGTAAGTCTGGACTTTTCCAGAATTTGAGTTCTGTTCCACATTTTTCTCCCGTTCTATCAGGATCCAGAGAGACCTTCTCTAAGATCATATTTCCCACTAATGTAGACCTGAGCCAGCCACCCCACACTAGTCCTGCCTCAGTGTGCCCTGGATGTTGCCACATAGCCTGCCTGTCCTGGGAGCTCCTGCCATCCGTGGACACTTGCCCAAAGGGCCACATCTTCCCCTGCCAGCACCTGCTTCTCCTTCACCTGCTGTCCCTAAGTGTGTGAATGGCTGGTCTGCCTAGCTGTCTAGTCATCACCCCTCCCCGCCTCTGAGCGGCCTCCCTGACTGCCCTGTGGAGGACAGGTGGAAGCTTTAGGGACTCCTCTGGGTCTCACTCCCGTCTGGGAGGCAGTGTCATGAGGAGGCTAATATCCGCTTGCCTCTGTGTGGGCAGGAAATATGAGCTGTACAGCATGGATTGGGACCTGAAGGAGGAACTCCGGGACTGTCTGGTGGCCGCTGCACCCTATGGGGGCCCGATTGGTATGTCACTCTTCTGCCACCTCATGCTCTGAGACCATGGGATGAACTTAAGGTCCTTGATTCCTTGGGGCCTGGCTTTCAGGTTGTTCTTGCTTGCCACCCCCCACTCACCCTGCTGAGATGCTTTTAATTCTGTTCTCATGAGGCCTGCTTCCTATGGTATGGGCCTGGGGAGCTAGGTTGGACAGTCTCCTCTCAAACTGCAGCGCTGCTGAGGAATCCCTGGCAGAAAGAGAAGGCTGCCAGTGTGCGGCCAGTGCTGGAGATCTACTCGGCTTCTGGTATGCCTCTGGCCAGTCTGCTGGTGAGCACCCACAGCCATCCCGGGGACTGGGGGCTGGGCAGGGATTCCCGCATTCCCCCGACAGCCCAGGAACCTCCCTCCCTGCAGTGGAAGAGCGGGCCCGTGGTGTCCTTGGGCTGGTCAGCTGAGGAGGAGCTGCTCTGTGTGCAGGAAGACGGTGCAGTGCTGGTTTATGGGCTTCATGGTGACTTTCGGAGACACTTCAGCATGGGCAATGTAGGGACCATGGAGGCTGAGGAAGGGAGGTGAGGTCTATGACCCTGTGGCTCCCTCAACCCATGGCCCCTCTCCCCAGGAAGTGCTCCAGAACCGGGTTCTGGATGCCCGGATCTTTCACACGGAGTTTGGTTCCGGGGTGGCCATCCTCACAGGAGCCCACCGCTTCACCCTCAGTGCCAATGTAGGCGACCTCAAGCTCCGCCGGATGCCAGAGGTGCCAGGTGAGCCCTGACACCCCTGAGACAGCGATCCGTCCCCACAGATGTGCCCACACACTGTGGGACCCAGAAAGGCAGAAGTTGTGGGCCCTGGTCATTCTGAGGTTGCCCCCTTCCCTGGCCGCAGGCCTGCAGAGTGCGCCCTCGTGCTGGACTACACTGTGCCAGGAGCGAGCAGCTCAAATTCTTGTGGCCGTGGGCCCTGATCTTTACCTCCTGGACCACGCCGCCTGCTCTGCAGTGGTGAGGATGCTGAGGCGGGAGTGAAATGGAGGGGCAGAGGGAAGCAGTGTGGAGGGCTCTGAGAAATCAGTGTACTTGGTATCCTCCCTGGCCCTGCCCCAGACGCCCCCTGGCCTGGCCCCAGGAGTGAGCAGCTTTCTGCAGATGGCCGTCTCCTTCACCTACCGGCACCTGGCACTCTTCACAGACACGGGTCACATCTGGATGGGCACAGCGTCACTCAAGGTGCGATCCTGGGACAGCACAGGGATTCCATGGCCAGGGAAGATCTCTTGGGGCTAGGAGAGGGGCCTTTCAGTCAGGCTGGTAACTGCTGAGACGGGGCTGTGACATTCCCCACACCTTTCCAGGAGAAGCTGTGTGAGTTCAACTGCAACATCCGGGCCCCCCCAAAGCAGATGGTCTGGTGAGGATGGGGGTGTTATGTTGGGGGTGGGAATGGCACATAGCCTTGTTTCCTGGGATACCTTGATTCCTCCTGTCTACTGACCAAGCCAAGTGGAGCTTGGAGCTGATCTTCTCTGCCACTCCACACCTGAGGGAAACTGTTGCCCTCCTGTGGGCCCCAGATGCCCTGGGGAGCTGACGGACGGTTCAGTCATACCGTCCTGTCCCGAGGCAGAGAGGGTGTGAGCAGTAATGTGGGAGACAGGGCAGTGGGACCAGCATCCTGTGTTGTGTCCCAGACGTGAGTGTGTGGTGGTGTCCCACAGGTGCAGCCGTCCTCGCAGCAAGGAGAGAGCCATCGTGGTGGCCTGGGAAAGGCGGCTAATGGTGGTGGGTGATGCGCCTGAGAGCATCCAGTATCCTTGGAGGGTTGCCTCTGTGAGGAGGGAAGGGCAAAGGTGGGGGCGGTGGTGCCTGCCCCACCCCTTCTCTGGGTAGTCTTGGGAACCTTGACCAAACTCAGGTTTGTGCTGGACGAGGACTCATACCTGGTGCCTGAGCTTGATGGAGTCCGCATCTTCTCACGCAGCAGCCATGAGTTCCTGCATGAGGTTCCAGGTGAGGCCTTCAGAAGGGCACCATGTAATCTAGGGCAGGGGGCTCATTGACACCACAGCTGCTCTGGGCAAAGGCCCCAAGGCAGGATCAGGGTATTGAGGCAGGGCTGATGCCCCCCCCACCCCACCCCCAACTCACTAACTTCCTCCCCCAGTGGCCAGTGAGGAGATCTTTAAAATTGCCTCAATGGCCCCCGGAGCGCTGCTGTTGGAGGCCCAGAAGGAGTATGAGGTAAAGCCCCAGCCCTGGTCTTTTCCTCAGACCCTGGGGTGCTATCTTTTCCCTTCCCCTTCCCCTGATTGGCCCAGCCCCCTGCCCATGCCTTGACCTCTTTGGGCACAGCCAGGTGCTAGGTGCTAGAGGGGTCCAGGCAAGACACTGGCCTGGGCTGGGGAGGACCGTCTCAGATGTATAGAAGGGTCATGGTGTCCTCCATGTGGTGATGGGGAGGGGCAGGGAGCCTCCACTACCCCCAGCCCAGGCACGAGTCAGGACTGCTATTGGTAAGTCTCAAGGCCCATCACAGGCATTTGTGGCTGATGTGGGGTGACGTCTGTGGGCCCCTTAGCTGAGGAGATGTCAGCCCTGGCCTGTGCAGCCTTCTAACCAGTCCATTTGAACCGCAACCCAGAAGGGCTGGAGGCCAGACTTGGGGGCGTCTTCTGTCATGATGCCCCATCCCTGGTGCCCTTTTCTTCCTAGAAAGAGAGCCAGAAGGCAGACGAGTACCTTCGGGAGATCCAGGAGCTGGGGCAGCTGACCCAGGCTGTGCAGCAGTGCATTGAGGCCGCGGGACATGAGCACTGGCCAGACATGCAGAAGAGCCTGCTCAGGGTTGACCTGGAGGGCGGATGGGGGGCTTGATTAGGGGACCCTGGACCTGGGGCAAAGGGAGTCTGTCTGCTATTGCCCTCTGACTCTTTGCAGGCGGCCTCCTTTGGAAAGTGTTTCCTCGACAGATTTCCACCTGACAGCTTCGTGCGCATGTGTCAGGACCTGCGTGTACTCAATGCTGTTCGGGACTATCACATTGGCATCCCCCTTACCTATAGCCAGTATCCCTGAGTGTCCTGGAAGGGTGTCTGCAAGCCAGGGTGGCAAGGGAAGGGGCAGGGGCTGGGGATGCTACCTGCCGGTCTGCGGCAAATGGCTTCTCCTCCAGCTAGGTCCTTAACTGAGTAAAATATAGATATAAGCAGATGACCATCCAGGTGCTGCTGGACAGGTACAGTAAGCTTAAGTGGGCAGGCATTGTGACCTTTGGGGAGGAGTGCCTTGTGGTCACTGCTCCTGACCCATCTCTTTGGGATTTGGGAGCCTGGGGCACAAGTCAGGGCCACTCAGCCCTCTCTTTCTCCATCCCACCTCATTCCTTGTGCCCTTCCCTCCTTGCCTGTCAGGCTTGTGTTGCGGAGGCTTTATCCCTTGGCCATCCAGATATGTGAGTACCTGCGTCTTCCTGAAGTGCAGGGCGTCAGCAGGATCCTGGCTCACTGGGCCTGCTACAAGGTAAGGATGTGGGTGGGATCCAAGGGCATTTGGGGGTTTCCAGGCCCCTGGTGAGGAATAGGAAATAAGCAGTGCGGAGCTGAAGGGGTGGGTCCTGATTAAGGGCCTTTGGCGGTGGGGGGTGAGATCCAGGTATGTCTGACCTACCTTTTTTCCCTCTGCAGGTGCAACAGAAAGACGTGTCTGACGAGGATGTTGCTCGGGCTATTAACCAGAAACTTGGGGACACACCTGGTGTCTCCTACTCTGACATTGCTGCACGGGCCTATGGCTGTGGGCGCACGGAGCTGGCTATTAAGGTATGGGCACCTAGCCCTCCCCAGACACTCTGAGGTGGAGGTTAGAAGCCCCCAGCCAGTTCCTTCCTCTCCTCCAACCCCACAGTTGCTGGAGTATGAGCCACGCTCGGGGGAGCAGGTACCCCTTCTCCTAAAGATGAAAAGGAGCAAACTGGCGCTGAGCAAGGCCATCGAGAGTGGGGACACCGACCTGGGTGAGCAGGGTTTGGATGAGTGCAAGGCCAGGCCCCTAGGCTGAGCAAGGGGCCAGGCTGAAGTTTCCACCCCACCTTATTGTCTTACAGTGTTCACGGTGTTGCTGCACCTGAAGAACGAATTGAACCGAGGCGATTTCTTCATGACCCTTCGGAACCAACCCATGGCCCTGAGTTTGTACCGACAGGTGGGTGTGGTGGGCAGGGGTGGATGGGGCCTCCTGAGCCCTTGAGCTAGCCTCACTGACTGATTGCCTGCTCGTGGCCCCAGTTCTGTAAGCACCAGGAACTAGAGACGCTGAAGGACCTTTACAATCAGGATGACAATCACCAGGAGCTGGGCAGCTTCCACATCCGAGCCAGCTACGCTGCTGAGGAGGTCTGGGGTCCAGAGGGTGGGTGGGGCCTGTGGGCTGGCGCTGTGGATCTGGTTCCTTCTCCAGGAATCTAGGCCTCTGTATTTGGTGCACACCCCCTCTCATCCTCACTGATGAGGAGAGTCCGAGAAGGAATGAGGCCAGGATAGGGGTTGGTCCCAGAGGAGCTAGCCATCCCACTAGGGACACCAGAGTGGTGCACCCAGTGGATAAGGCTGCCCCGCGACCCTGGGGCACAGGAATTGAGGAGAAGGCTGTAGCCTGGGCGGGGTGGGTCAGGTCCTGTGCGCTGTAGACTCAGGCCTCCCTTCTTCCCTTGTAGCGTATTGAGGGGCGAGTAGCAGCTTTGCAGATGGCAGCTGACGCCTTCTACAAGGCCAAGAATGAGTTTGCAGCCAAGGTTTGGCCCGCCCTTTTCTAGAAACCCCCTCTTCTCCTCTCCCAGTCTTCCCTTGTTATCCCTCTCATTCCCACCCTGCCTCATCCCGGTTCCCAGGCCACAGAAGATCAGATGCGGCTCCTGCGGCTACAGCGGCGCCTGGAAGACGAGCTGGGGGGTCAGTTCCTAGACCTGTCTCTACACGACACGGTCACCACCCTCATCCTTGGTGGCCACAACAAGCGTGCAGAGCAGCTGGCACGTGATTTCCGTATCCCAGATAAGAGGTTGGTTAGGGCCAGGCTCCATCCATCAGGTGCGGGACTGCTTGCTCCCCTTGCAGCATCTCAAAGCCCAACCTCCCCACAGGCTTTGGTGGCTAAAGCTGACAGCCCTGGCGGATCTGGAAGACTGGGAGGAACTGGAGAAGTTTTCTAAGAGCAAGAAATCACCCATCGGCTACCTGGTGAGGCAGGGATCCTTTGTCCACCCAACCTCCAGGGAGGGTAGTCCTGGGGAGGGGACCAGGCAAGGAAGTAGGCAAGATGGCCCATTCATGCATCCATTCAGCTAACTATCGCACAGAGTCAGGGAGAGCCCCCTGTGTGTGCATGTTTGTGGGAAGACACCAGCCACTGTGCTGGGTGCTCTAGAGGATGGGCCCAGGTCTGTCTGCAGATGGCAGGGTAAGGGGGCATGAGCTGCTTTCCCCAAGGGGGACCACAGGGGAGGCCATGTGCCTGAGGGAAAGTCCTGTTTAAGTGAAGGGTGCATTTGTGGGGCAGGAGGATGTTGAAGAGGTTTATTATCTATGGCAAGGGTTCAGAGGTGTGTGGGCGAGGGGGTGGTTGGTTGTAAGGCAGCCATGAGAGAAAACACAGGCCTTGAGAGGGTAGGTGGCTGGAACCGTCCATGTGAAGGGGTAGTGGTGGATGGTGGAGCAGAGGCTTGGAAATAATGGCTTTCAGGGCTTTGAGAGATCTTTGGTGTAGGTTGTTTCTGCCCTGAGAATGTTGAGATCACACCTGCTGTCTGTGTAGGAGATTATGTGTGTATATGTCTGTGTATGAGAGAGAGGGAGACAAGGAAGAAGGGAGGGAGGGAGACAAGGAAACATACATAAGGAGGGGTATAAAACGTATATGGACTATATCCATTGGGCTTTTGCTTATAAGAAAGAGGACAGGAGGACTGTGCCTTCTCTTCTCCACCCCTCCCTCTCCTTCTAAGCCCTTTGTGGAGATCTGCATGAAGCAACACAACAAATACGAGGCCAAGAAGTACGCTTCTCGCGTGGGTCCCGAGCAGAAAGTCAAGGCCTTACTTCTCGTTGGGTACGTAGACTGAGGGCCCTATCGGTGCTGTGTGGCTGAGCCAGTGGGCTGACAAGAGGCAGGGTTGTGGGCAGCCTTGACACCATCTCGCCCCCTGCTCAAACCACAGGGATGTGGCTCAGGCCGCAGATGTGGCCATCGAGCGCCGAAACGAGGCTGAGCTGAGCCTCGTATTGTCTCACTGCACTGGAGCCGCAGATGGGGCCACCGCTGACAAGATTCAACGGGCCAGGGCACAAGCTCAGAAGAAGTGAGAAGCCCACCCTGCATGTCCCCTGAGGCAGGGGGCTCCTCCCCTAGCCCTGGGGTTGACCACAGTGTCACTGCTCATCTAGCTCCTCCCCCAGAGCAAAGCTGAGGAACTGGGGTGAGGTAGGAGTGGGGTACTGATTGTAAATAAAGTTGGAATGCTTTGACATGCTTGTCTCATGCAGTCCAGCCTAAATGAAAGCAAGCTCAAGGCAGAACCATCCAGACACTGGCACAAAGCTCCATGTGTTTGTGTTGAGGATGGAGGGACTTCTCCAGCTATACTTAGAAGAGACCTGCTCCTCAAAGTTACCGAGGAGATATCTCTCAATCTCACAGCCCCTGGGAAGATTATGAGGAAAGATAGTACAAAGCTTAATAAGCACTGAGACATCAGAACCACACTGAAAGGCATTATGTGCATGTACACACACACACACACACACACACACACACACACACACACACACACACACCCCACACCCACACCCACACACTCACACCCCCTGGGCATGTAGGGGTCTCAGAGCTGCTCCTTGGCTCCTGTGGTGACAGAGGAGGGATGCCTGAGCTAGAAATGGAATCTGGCCCTCGGTGAGCAGAGGAGCCTGAGGCAGGGCCCCGATTTGGGAGGACTGATGAGAAGTGTGTGGCCAGTGGAGGTTGGAGGAGGAGCTCTGGAAACCCTGCCCTTTGGCTGCTCCCTGAACAAAACCCATTGAAGTTGAGTTGAGTCTGACTGATGGTGATCCTATAGGACAGTAGAACTGCCCCTTAGGGTTTCCAAGGTTGTAATTTTTACAGAAGCAGACTGCCACATCTTTCTCCCGAGGAGTGGCTGGTGGATTCATTGACCGTTTAGTTCACATCCAAGCGCTTAATCACTGTGCCACCAGGGCTCCGCCCACTGAATAGTAGTGAGCAATTCCCTAATGGTCTCTGGGCGGGAGAGAGAAGAAGGATGGAAGATCTCAATTCTGCCAAATAAGATGTTCGGACTGGAGCCCCTGACTCCACCCTACTCTCAGTGAAGGGTCCATCCCTAGTCTGTAGGAGTGCCTTCTTGGCCCTCCAGTTTCCCTGTCTCTAGCCTTCAATCTGTACTCCACTGCACCTTGGCTTCATGCCTGAACGCCCCCACCCAACCCAGAGGGTGTTACCTTTCCTCCTTTTGCCACCCCACCCTTTTAGTCTGGAAGGAGCACAAAGGAAGAAACTGAGACCCAGAGAGGGCAGGTCGCACTGGGGCTTCAGGCTCTTTCCTCTTTAATGCCCCTAGGGCTGACCATGCTTCAAAAGAGGGTGAGACTGAGGGCTTGATAAGCTGTCCCTACCCCCACCCCGATTTACAAATGTCAGTTTATGAAAATCCTCCAAGGGGATATAAATCAAATTGTAAAACCACCATTTATTATGTAGGTCAGGAGTTTGGACAGGATACAGCAGGGATGGTTTGTCTCTGCTCCACAATGTCTGGGCATCAGCTGGAAGACAAGGGTGAGGGTGGCTCAACAGCTGGGGCTAAAATCATCCCATGAGTTGCTTATTCATATTTCTGGCAGTTGACGCTGGTTGTCGACTGGGACCTTAGCTGGGCTGTCCACCAGAACACCTACATGTGGCCTTTCCATGTACCCTGGGCTACCTCACAGCATGGTGGCTGGGTTCCAAGGGAGAGCCCAAGAGAGAGCCAGGCAGAAGCTATGCCACCTTTTCTAACCGAGCTTTAGCGGTCATACTGGCTCACATCTGCCACATTCTCTTTGTCAAGGCAGTCACGTAGACCCACCCCACCCAATTTCAAGGGGAAATGGACTCAACCTCTTGTTGGGAGGAGTAGCAAGGTTCTGGAAGAGTATGTGAAAACGGAAATTTTGTTGTGGCCAGTTTTTGAAGTTAAAATCTGCTACAGCCTATCAGCCTTTTTTGGAATCAGCATATACCCCTGGGAAAAGGAAAGGAGATTCCAAATACTGGGCTCATCATTCTGGGCTTTTCTCTTCCCCAGTCTTGGCCCCCAAATTTTTCACTGTCTTGGTAGCTCTTCAGTGCCTTTAAAAAACATTTTCTCCAGCTTTTCTCGTTCTCAGTGAGAAAGGGTAGGTACCAAATAACCCTGTCCACCCTCGTTAGACAGGGAACCCGCACAATAAAAATTCCACATGCCCAAATTAACACACAGTATATTTACTCATATGCTGTGCAGATATTAGGAGCCTGAGTGGAGTAAGTGGTTTATGATTGGCCACTAACCTAAAGGTTGGCAGTTGAAACCCATCCAGTGGTTCTGTGGAAGAAAGGCCTGGCAATCTCCTGTAAGATTACGGCTAAGAAAATTCTATGGGGCAGTTTTACTCTGTAACACATGGGGTCACCATGAGTTGGAATCAACTTGATGGCAACGGGTTTTTTTTTTTTTATGCAAACATTAAACAGTGTACACGTGAAGTTTTATAAATATGTAAGAAATAACTTTAACAATGATGATAAATCTATACAAACATGGTGATTACAACTTCATAAGAATTGTGCATGTGGAGAAGCATTGGAATTATCCGTGAGAAGAGTCATTTGAAAATTAAGAGCAGTGTTGTGTACTTTTTTGTCAGGTCAAACTCATTTTTCCCCCCAACATTTTAATTATGAAAAATTTCAAACATACAGCCAAGTTGGAAGAATTTTGCAGTGAACACCTGCATACCCACCACCTGGATTCTGGCATTAACATTTTACTATACTTGGTTTACCATACATCTATTCATTTCTATCCATTAAGGAATTTCAAAGTAAGTTGCAGGCATCAGTACACTTCTCCCTAAATACTTCCGTATGCATTTCATTAACTAGAGTTCATTATTTGTATGCTTTTTTTTATTTTGAGGTAAAATCTATATACTGTACAATGAAATGCACAAAATCTCAAGTGTATATTTGTTTAGTTTTTACAAAGGCATACACCTATAAATAAAAAAACCAAACCCACTGCCGTCGAGTCGATTTTGACTCATAGCGACTTTATAGGACAGAATAGAACTGCCCCATAGCGTTTCCAAGGAGCTCGTGGTGGATTAGAACTGCCTCAAGTCCTCAACTGCTTACCTGAAATTCGTGTAAAATGACTTCTACCCTGAGGCATTTGCACAGCAGGCCTGGGGCCTATGGTAGTGGGTGAGGTTGAGTCTTGACCAACAGACGGGGCTGGGATTTGGGCTGGGACTAGGATTGTGAGGCTGGAAGCAAAAAAATCAGGAGCATTTCTACTAGTTAGAATATTGGTGGCTATATTGGAGCAAAGGGAAGTTGAGAGGGCAGAGGCTCCCACAACACACCTCAGAGTAACCAACCCTGTTGCTGTCCCAATGCATGGACACACCGTGTGTCTCAGAGTAGAATTGTCCCATAGGGTTTTCTTGGCTATAATCTTTACAGAAGCAGATACCTGGGCCTTCCACGGAGCTGCCGAGTGGTTTTGAACCACCAACCTTTTGGTTCACAGCTGATCACAGATTGCTTGTGCCACCCAGGGACTGTCTCAGAGTAAAGGAGCTGCATATCTAGTCTCTTTCAGGGGCAAAGCTCCAGTAAATGATCCTTGAGAGTGGGACAGTGGTACAGGGAGGCACTTGGGTCTCATTTACTTCAACTCTATTGTGTCACTCTGCTTTATTTTAATTACAGCGCTTATGACATTTTCTTGTTCATGTCTTTGTTTATTGTCTTACACCCCATCCAGAATTTAAGCTCCTGAGAGCAGAGACTCTTCTTATTCCTGCTGTGCCCAGCACATGGTCTGCACCCAACAATATTTGTTGACTGAGCGATTCATTATCCCATTTACTAGATGAGGAAAGGCTGCCGGGAAAGAGGAAGCGACTTGCCTAAAGAAACGGCAGTCTTTGACCCCCATCCTCCAGCTCTACTTCTAGTCTAGTCCTTTTCTCATGAACTCTGTGACTCTTGGGACACACCTGTCGGGTGGCTGACAAGAGCATACCTGTAGGTTTATGCTTATGTAGGTTGAAACTAAAGCAGGGCTGGGAGCAGGAAGGCTGCAGCCTTCCACATGGGTCGGCCTGAGCACAGGGAGCCTGTCTCCCCTCCCTCTTCCAGTTCTCTACGCCAACAGGCCTTTGCCCTGTGGTGGGGGTGGGAAGCTGTGGACACCTGGGGAAGCAAGTAGGATGGAGAGGCTGGACAGGTCTCTGCAGGCAGGCAGCTGAGGCTGGGACTCTGTCCTCTCCCAGTGAAGACAAGGTCTATGTGGTTTGAGCTGAACCCTCTTTTCCAGGGGCTCCAGGGTGGGTCACCCAAGGCCCTCCCTCTCGTTCTGAGGTTCTGTGTCACCCCTCTGCATGTGCTGTCACCACAGTGCAGCTGTCTCATAGAGAGAGAAGAAACTTTCATTTCCTGAGAATGTGCTACTTGCCAAGCTGTATATGCCTGTAATTCTCAGTGTAGTCCCACCAGGTTCCAGGTTCCAGGTCTCTCTGACTACCACACCCAACAGCAGCATTTTCCCAAAGGTGGTCAGATCAGGTGGCGGTCCTCCAGAGAAGTTCAAGGATGAACGCATTTTAACAGTTATTTAATGTATATTTGAAAATTTAAGTATCGTGTCAAACCTTTTTGTGGTAGCATAAGTAAAACTATAAGTAAATAAACCCAGTAAAAGAAACATTAAAAAATAATAATGCAGGTCAGATGTAGATAAGGCAAAACTAAGCTGGGTGGGGACTGACTCAGGTTTGGGTGTATATGTAGCGCTGCCATCCTAGCTGCCTGGTATCTCCCATGTTAACAGACATTGTTTTTCAAGGTTTCTTCAGATTTTCAGAGCCCTGGTGGTGCAGTGGTTAAGAGCTACAGCTCCTAACCAAAAGGTCGGCAGTTCCACCAGCCCTCCTTGGAAACCCTATGGGGCAGTTCTACTCTGTCCTATAGGATCACTGTGAGTCAGAATAGACTCCACAGCAACAGGTTTGGTTTTGGTCTTACAGATGTTCAGTTCGGGGTTTTCACTTTCCCATTCAGTGTGTCCAACAGATTGACTGTGGATTTCCTAGGAAATGTGAATGGTGGGTGAGTGGAAAGGCCTGCCCTCACTGCCTGGCCTGGGGCTCCGACGCCAGAACACTGAGCACGTGGCCTCTGGGCCTTTGGGTTGGAGTGGCTATCTGGAAGAGGCTTCTTGGGTTCCGCCAGTTCATGTGCACCTTTGGCCAACCCTGCAAGAGGTAGGGAGAGGCACAACTCTAACTCAAGGGTTACTTCCCTGCCGGGGAGCGGATGGCCTGAGGGAGGAACTCAGCGCCCTGTCATCCCAGATTGTGGCTCTGGTCAGCATACACGCGCTCACTTATCCTACAATCGGGTAGGAGAGGGGAGTGTACAAAGTGCCCCAAGTTGGCGCTCCAACTGCAAGCAGTAGTAGAGACTAGGGGGTGGTAAAAGTTGCCACCGGCCACAGACTGCCCCCTTGGGGCTCGCCGAACGTGAGGACGCTGCCCAGATCAGGGGTAGGTAGCTCAGGGGCTGCACTGCCTAGAGGAGAGGCTCGCCACCACCTACCCGCGGCAGCGCAGACAGGGATTGGGAGAAGCAGTTACCCGCAAGCTGTGCTTGCGCGCTGCTACACAGTCTGTCTCCAGCCTGAGGACGTCCAGCCGCTCGCCCTCCGCGGGTCCCAGAGGGCCAGAGGGGGCCCCGCTTGGCGGCCGCAACCCGGAGAATTCTCCATTGTGTAATCGGCCTGAAGTTGCGGATGCCCCGTTCTTTCAGCGTCCGAGGGGCTCCACCTGAGAATCCGCTGCCACCAGACGCACCGACCAAAGGCTGCCTGGCGCCGCGCTGGGGACGCGGTGCCGGGAGCGATGCAGAGGTAGTCCGGACGGGCGGTCCTGTTCCCTGGGGGGGCCGCACCTCCCGGTCTTCTCTGCGCTTTAAACCTCCCGTCCACGACTACGCCCACCGTAACGGCACCTCCACTGTAGAACACCACGTGTCGTGCTTCTTCTAGGCTTCGTGGCGAGCCAGGCCCCAGTATGTGCCATCTGGAAAGCGGGGGAGATTTCCCCGGGGCTCGGGTGGGGATGGCGTGAGCTGACCTGATGTAAGACGGAACCTAGGGGCTCAGCAGGTTCTTTTCTCTCCCCAGTGAAACACTTCGTCCTTCAAATACCTTGCAGCAATTAGTTAAAAAAAAGAAAAAGAAAAAAGATCGAATGGGTCACATCTGGAGAGGGACGGAAAGACGGCTTTCGAGTTCTAGGTCATCTTGGCCACTAGATAATTAGTGTTGCCGGGATTTGGCCTCAGTTTCAGCATCTGTAGACTGGGAAGAAGGCCCACGTCCAGGCACCTGGGACTGTAGAGAGGCGGAAGGCGCTAGTGCACAGGCGGCCAGCGCTTCCTGGGCCTTGCTTTCCCGAGGGCTGGGCCGCGGTGGCGTGCGTGTCCCCGCAGCGGGCCTTGAGTCCGTAAGACCTTCCGACCCGGGGTTCTGCGCCTTAAGCCGGCGAGCGAGCGGCTCGGAGGCGTACAAGTGCTGGGCCCTCGAGGGCCAGGAGACGCCCATTCGGTTTCGACCAACCAGTGCCCGTCTCTGAACCGCCAATGAGAAGGCGCCTTACAGCCAAGGCCGGGTCGGGAGCGAGGCTGCAGCGAGTGCAGCGCTGACAGAGACGCGCGCGCGCGCGATCGAGCTCGGACCCCGGGCCGTCGCCGCCA
>NW_004444040.1:1400031-1409094 GCF_000243295.1 Trichechus manatus latirostris
CCCAGCGGTCCCGCCCAGCGCCGGACTCGGTGAGTGTTCGCGGCCGCCGCCTCGGGGTGGGCATGGGCAGTGGGGGCGGCTCCGGGAGCGGGAGGGAGGGGTCCCCGACCGGAGCCCAAATCCCTTGTTCCCCGTAGAAACCACCGTGCTTTCCAAATCCGCTCCCGCATCCTTTGCGGCCCGTGGGGGAGGGGGGGTCCCCGGAAACGTGCTGGACGGGGCGCCGACCCCTCTCGACTGCCCAGGAACTTTGCGTGCGTCCTCTGGGGGCCAGGCCAGGCGCTGCCATAGTTCATTCTGAAAGAAGAAACATGGAACCGTGAAAACAGAATTTGCTCAGGTACATTTACTGGGAAGAAAGAGGGAAACTCCTGGATGAGAAAAATTTGCCTTTGCGGCGACCAGGTTTTCTTTCCCTTAAAGCCCACCCCTCGTCCCTCTCCCACGCTCCTCTCATTGCTGTCCACTCCCAACTGCTGAGGCTGCTTACGACGGGAGATGGGGGCTCTGAGCTGCCCAGAATTCAAAATGCGCCAATTGGTAATACAGGCCCCTCCCCTTTTACTTTTAGTAAATAAAGAATTTTTTTTTTGGGAAAAATTAGTCCCTAGTTTTTTCTAAAGATAAAAATAATGGCAGGACTAAGCGCGATGTTGAGGGTTTTTTTTTTTTGTATTTTTTTTTTTTTTTTTGAGGTCAGTGCTGATACTGTAAGAAAGGAAAAGAGGAATGTTCAGAACCTCCCTAAGCAGGGTGAATGCCTTCAGAAAAGCTTTTACCCAGTTTAGGGATCCCTGCTCTAGGACCAGCCACGTCTCCTAGGGGATTCTCTTCACTTGCCACCTGCTTGCTGTTGAGGCAGCTGGAGAACCAGAATATGGTGGGCGAGAGAGGAGGACTGACTGGGAAACGGCAAACATCTTCCTGCCTGACCACTCCTTTCAAAAACACAAATCTGATGCTGTCCCTTGTTTACTTAAAAACTCGTTTGGCTTTCCTTTTCCCATGAGTTGAATGAAGCTGAGAATGCCTTGGCAGGTCATTCAAAGCCCTTGTTAGTCTTGCCTCAACTTACTCTTCTACTTTTAGCTCAATCGTGCAATTTTCCTTCTCCTCACCCCCTTCCACAGCCATGCAGAATTCCTTTGACTGCCCCTACATGCTGGGGTGCTTTTGCTTTTGTGATCCCCTCTCCTCCCCACCTTTAGCTGCCAAGCTCCTCTTTTTCCTTTAAAGCCCTTCTCATTTGAGAAGCTTCTTGTGATGTAATTGATGTAATTATTTGTATCCAGCTGCCACAGGCAGAAACTGTCTTATTCACCTTTCCATATCTCATGCTGGGAGAATTGTTCCTCACAGTTGTCTTGTAAGTCCTTTCCTATCCCATCCCTGTGTGCCTTGGCTTTGTTTACCTCCAGGTATCCATTTCCCAAGTGAATCTTCCCTGAGTGTTTACTGCACTCCTGCTTGCAGTGCACACACAGGATTTTTAGTACCTCTGATTCCCTACCTCCCTGTGCCCATCCCACCCAGCCCCCATAATTAGTTAGTAGGTAGTAACTGGTAGGTCCTATGTCCCATCAGCCTCCAACCTGCTTGTCTGTCTCTTAACTTTCTGAAAGACCAGAAGCCCCAGTATCTCCTCTCACCTCTGCCTACCTGAAGTGGCCAGGCTGATATGGGCACTGTAAAGCACGATGAGGTCCAGGAGGCTGTTTACTGGGTACCTTTTAGCCACTTATTTTACCATCTGGGTGAAATTCAGAACCACAGAAGCCAACTGTCTAACTTAAGTACGTTCATGTGTCTTCCATTTGCCAGGGGTAGTGCCTAGGTGCTTGGGATACAAAATAAAAGTGAAGGAGTCACATGCTTACCTCTGAGGGCTCACAGTCTAATGCAGTGGCAGCTGGATACAAATAATTACATCACAGGTGCTATGACAATGTAGTAATAATAGTTATTTTACTTGCCTTGTGACAGGCTGTGTGATAAATGCTTTCCATGAATTAATCTTTTTAATAGTCATATAGGGGTTTATTCCTACTCTATCAGAATGGAAACTGAGACCATACAGTGAGCAGATGAGACAGTAGTCAGTATTTGAACTCTGGCAGTCTAGTTCCAAAACCTCTACTAGGATGTGCAGGGAGCGCTCTCCGTGGGTTGCCCGGGAAAGCTTTCCTAGGAAAGGGCCTTTGAGTCATGAAGGATGCATAGGAGTCTGTGTGGTTGACAGCATTCAGAAATGAAGGGGCAACACAAGCACAAGCAGGCTTGAAGGTAGAAGGAACCCATTGTTCTTGGGGAACAGGGAGAGTCTAAGCATTGCTGGATTGGGTGGGGAGAAGGGTGGGAGATGAGGTTAAAGTCAGTTTGAAAGACTGTATGTACCATGTTAGAGTTTGGGCAGTGGAGAGCCACTGGAGGAATTTAAAGGAGTTCAGGGACTTGAGACTGACCTGGGCTTCAAAAGGTCGTTTGGGGGCATGTGGTTTAGGAAGCAGTGGCAATGCCTCACAGAGGCAGAGTCACAGCCTCTTAGACCCGGTGGGAGGCCTAGAGAGAGTCCTGCTCAGTGGTTATTTTTTCTTTAATTTCAACTAATAGCCACCATTTATTAATAACATCCTACTTGCCAGACAATTGTATGAGTACTTTGACTGGGTTGCCTTTTTTTTTTTTTTTTAAGGAAAAGCTAATAAATGCATATGAGAAAAAAATCCCAGCAGTAAAATATATAGAGAGAAGTAAGTCTTCCTCCTACCCTGACCGCATGTCTCCTGTTTCCCACACCTCCTGCCCAGAGGTGGCTGTAGTTTCAAGTTTCTGTGGCCATATGTAGACACTGTTGCTTTATAAACATGTGTCTACCTATCCACCCCCTTCCTCTCATGGTACATAGTACATACATGGCACATGGTCACACCTTATTCTTTTTTACTTAATGTATTTGGGAAATCATTCCATATTAGTACATCTAGAGCTGTTCATTCTTTTCGTTGACATTTCTTTTATTTATTTCATTGTATGACTATACCATAGCTTGTAACTAGTCTTTGGTTAAATAACATGAGTTGTTTCCAGGTTTTTCTACTACACTGTTACAATGCATGTCCTTGAACATACCTTGTTACGGGTTCATGTGTAAGTTTACCTGAACAGAACACTTTTAGAAGTAGAATTACTGGGTCAAAGGATATGTGCGTTTTTAATTTTCAGAGATGTAGCCAAATCACCCACCCCTTCGAGAGGATTGTACCAATTTATCCTCTCCCAAGAGGAGCCCTGTGGCGCAATGGGTAAGTGTTCTGCTGCTAAACGAAAGGTTAGTGGTTGAAACGTACCCAGCTTCTCTGTGGGAAGAAGACCTGGCAATCTGCTCTCATAAAGATTACCACCTCGAAAACCCTTTAGGGGCAGTTCTACTTTGTCACTTGGGATCATTATGAGTTGAAATCACCTCGGGTACCTAACAACAACAACAGCATCCTCTCTCCAAAAATGTGAGCGTGACTAATGGATCTTCGTTAGAGTATGCAGCAGGATTGCCTGGGAAGCTTTTTTAGATATCATATGCCTACTTTCCCTCACCAGTCCCTCCCCTCATGTGATTTTAGCCTGTTTTTTTTTTATTTATAGGGGAAATACTGAGGCTCAAAAGAATGAAAGTGATTTGTGCAAGATGGTCAGTGTCGGTGGTGGTAGTTTTTTAAGCAGTTCTGATATTTGCTCTGATTGTATTTGTCCAACACCTTTCATTGGAGGAGCTCAGTCAGTTTGTAAACATTGTTGGATTATTTTTTATTTTTGTCCACCTTCACATGAAAAAAGTGAGATGCATATAAAGTTTGAGTTATAAGCAGGAAGCTGACTGAATATAGAATCTTGTGCAGTAACTAATGTTTCCAAATGCCAAAGCTGAAGAAATATTTTGTGTGTGTGTGTGAGCCTGAGTGCAACAATATAAATAGCAGTAATATAACTCTGGTGGCGCACTGATTAAACACTGGGCTCCTAACCGAAAGGTCGGTAGTTTGAAGCCACCAGCTGCTCAGCCGGAGAAAGATGCGGCAGTCTGCTTCCGAAAAGATTTACAGCCTTGGAAACCCTATGGGGCAGTTCTGCTCTAATTTAATAAAACTCAGCAGCAAACCCACAACTAACCCAACATTAAAATTTATTTTAATATATTCTCTATGGAAGGAAGAATCCATTATATGTAAAACCATACTTACATTACTCTAAATTCACATCCATTCTGTGTCAGGCATAGATTTTTATCCTTGCAATCAGTATGTATGGAATATGATTTTTGTATTCTTGAATAACATTATATGTTCCATTTTTACTCACGTGTGTATCTTTGGTATTTTAAATCACTATATAGTATTCCATAAAGAGCCTTGGTGGTGCAGTGGTTGGGTACTTGGCTGTTAACCCAAAGGTCAGTGGTTTGAGCCCACCAGCTCCTGGGCAGAAGAAAGATGTGGCAGTCTGCTCCTGTGAAAATTTACAGCCTTGGAAACGCCATGGCACGGTTCTGTCCTGTTCTGTAGGGTTGTTATGAGTTGGAATCAACTGGATGAAAACGGGTTTTGTTTTTTCTATAATATTCCAAACTGACAACTGTAGTTTGTAGTCTTTTTTTTTTTTTAATTTTTACTGTTATAAATGGAAATTTTATAAACCTGAGCACCCTTATTGAAATACTTTTTTTTTCGATTATTTTCTTGGACTCTTCTTACCCCTAAAGTGGGCTCACTTGAGTCAGAGAGTAAAGTTTCAGTGCTGGATTGCTATGTGGAAAGGTTGAATAGTTTACAGTGCAGTCAGCAATTTGTGTGGCCCTATTTCCCTACAACCAGCTTACAAACAAAAAACAAATAAAACCTAGCATTTGATTATCTGATTATTAATTTAAAAGAAATGTAGTGGTACTTTGAAATTAGGCTTAATTTACTTTTCTTTAGAAAAGACTAGTAGCTCATTTAGAGTTGGAAATAAGTACCACACTGTGAAACATACCACATCCAAGAGTTATGTAGCTAAAGACAGCTTGTGGTTGAAGAAAGACATGGTTGGTGAGATGGAAGTGTTGTAGAAGTTTAGGATAGGATCATCAGTATGAAATATAATAAGGTTAGATACAGTTCAGTTCAAAATACCTGCCATTGTGCCAGGAGCTGGGGCTACCCCACAGAGTAACATGGATGTGATATCTGTCCTATGATACTTACAGGTTAGGGGAGTAGGCAGACATTAATCACCTTATGGTAATTACAGATGTGATGGATGTGACCAAAGGGGAAGAGTAGAGTGTCACGAGAGGGTTAGAGAAGGTAGGCAATTAAATAAGAGTTGCAGTTAAACAGCATTTGCAAAGGCCCTGAGCTGGGAAGGGGTTTGGTACCTAAGGTGCTTCTCTAACTTGAATGTGCACATGAACCATCTGGGGATCTTGTTAAAATGCCAAGTCCAGATTCAGTAGATCTGGGGTGGGGCTTGGGATTCTGCATTACTAACTAGCTCCGGGATGAGGCAGATGCTGCTGGTGGGTGGATCACACTTGGTGTGCAAGGCCTTACTGAGAACTTATTGAGCACCAGAAGCTGGCTAACCATGGTGAGCAGGAAGGGCTGGATGGCTTACAGTGACACTACAGCAGTAGTTCTCCACCCTGGCTGTACTTTAGATTCACCTGAGAAAGTACTCAGGGTGCAAATGCCCCACCCCTAGATACTTTGTTTTTTAAAATTATTTATTTATTTTATTTTTCATACAGAAATTTATACATACATTGTTATGTGACCCTAATTGCTCTCCCCATACTGTGACAGCACACTCCTCCTTTCCTCCCTGATTCCCCATGTCCACTCAGCCAGCTCCTAACACACTCTGCCTGCTCATCTCACCTCCGGACAGAAGCTGCCTGTTTCGTCTCTTGTATCTACTTGAGCTAAGAGGCACACTCATGAGTATCACTTTATGTCCCACAGTCCAGTCCCATCCCTGTCTGAAGAGTTGGCCTCAGAAATTGTTTCAGTTCTGGGCTAATAGAGAATCCAGGGGCCATGCTTTCCGGGGTTCCTCCAGTCTCAGTCAGACCATTAAGTCTGGTGGTCTTACTAGAATTTGAGTTCTGCACCCCACCTTTCTCCTGCTCCATCCGGGACTCTTCTGTTGGGTTCCCTGTCAGGGCGGTCATTGTCCACCCCCAGATATTTTGATTTAATTGGTCTGGGGTGGGGCCTGAGAATGTATAATTTTAAACTCCCAAAGTGATTCTAATGTGCAGCCAAGACTGAGATCCACTGAATTAGAGAGAGGCAGGGGCCAGAATTGAGGGTCCTGTAAGGCATGCAAGGATTTTGGACTTTTTTCCAAAGGCAGAGCTAAGCCACTGAAGGATCTTAAGCAGGAGAATGAACTGATCTGATTAGCAGTTGTAAAAAGTTCACTGGACTGCAGTCTAGAGCAGGAATTTTCAGGGTGGAATATGTAAGACAGTTCACTGGGATGCCTCAAGAAAATATTAGAGTTTCTTTTTTTAATTTTTATCTGCAAAAAAGAAGATAAAACATTTAATTTAGGATTGTTGCTGGTGTCTTGGGTTCGTAGGTCAAACAGTCACGTTTTACCGATAGAACTTTGTGTATCCTGAAGGAATAGAGGGAGTTCTATAGTGAGCAGAGCCTTGTTAATACATTTGCTTTCAGCATATTGCAGCATATTGATAACAGATTATATTATCCAGTTTTCATTAAACTAACCTTCACAGACTGGACAAGTGGCTTAAAATGATTCCTGCAAAGAAACCAATAATTGAAGAAAATACTAATAATGTAAGCACAAGCAAACAAACAAAACGGCAAAGTTGACCTTTGTCCAACTCCTGGTATGCACGCTATCAAATCAGATTAAATAAGTCAGCTCTTACTAAATTGGAAAGTGTCAAGAAGCCTGTTTGAAACATAGATTTACATTCTCTGTCATTAATAGGAATCTTGCTTGAAGAGTGTATAGAACCTTGAGATATTAAGTAATGAAATACGAGGCTATCATCAGTACCAAGACATTTGAAAACTAAGCATCTGGAACATAAAGAGAACCTCTAAATTTTCTTTTCAATGACGTTTAAAGTCATGGGCTATTTAATTAAATGCTTTCTGCAGTTTTGCAAACCTCAGTGATTACAGTTTATATTTTGAGGTTTCTTGTCTTTGTACAAGACAAAAAGGCACATACCATTGGCAGGTTCTTCCTGTGACAATAAAAAAAAAAGGCTGATATAATATATGGAAAATAATATGTCAGGAAACTCAAACACATTCCTTTGTCAGCAAATACTATTGGAAGATGCACAGAAAACATTGCTGAAGATTCAAACATGGTATGTTAGAACATTTTTGAAATTTTGCAGTATGGGAGGTTTGTTATCTAGTTATAAAGGTACAGAAGCTTTTTGCATGTCTCAGTATTTGCTAAATTCTCTTTTAGTAATTAAAACCATGAAGAACCACTTCTTGTATGAGATACTGGCGGATAGTTGTACTGGAGAAGACATTCTTAATAGTAAATACCTTAGTAAGAACTTTCTGTATGGAAAAATTATCTAAATGTAAACTACTGACAGAACAGCTACTTTGACTTAATAAAAGGATGATATTCATTCACTGGCTTTTCATGGGCAAGCTATTGAGGCACATTGTTATTTGTTGGTTATCTGTGTAGAGTTTTTGTAGTAAAATTCTTTTATAAAAAAAAAAAGAATGCTGACTTTTTCTGTGATGAAAAGTGACTAAAACCTGTTGCCATTGAGTCAATTCCGACTCATAGTTGACCCTAAAGGACAGAGGAGAACTGCTCCATAGGGTTTCCAAGGCTGTCAATCTTTACAGAAGCTGACTGCCACATCTTCCTCCTGCGGAGTAGCTGGTGGGTTCAAACCGCTGACCTTTCGGTTAGCAGCTTAGTGCTTTAATCACTGCGCCACCAGGACTCCTTGATAAGTGACTACCTAGCAAATATAGTTTGAAAATTAATATTCTTAACGTGTCCCTTCAAGTAGGGGTGCTATTTTAACAGTAAATGAGAAAGTAACTGCCTTTTTTCTTAGAAATGTAGTATGGGAGGGCATTTTCCTCATTTTTTTTAAAGTAACAGTTTATTGAGATTTAATTCACATACCATAAAATTCACCCTGTATAATCCAGTATAGTCACAGAATTGTTCAACCATGATTATTGTCTAATTTCAGAACAGTTTCATCACCCCAAAAAGAAACTCTGTACCTACCCATGAGCATTGACTCCGCATTGAGCACCCCTTCCAATCCCTGGCAACCACTAATCTTCTTTTTCTATAGATGTCCCTATTACGGACATTTCATATGAATGGAAACATACAATATATGGCCTTTTGTAACTGGCTTTTTTTTTTAATTTTTGTTTTTTACCTAGTCACATGGTATACTCCCTGTGTGTCTGTCTCTGTGTTTTTGGGTTTCATCCATGTTGTAGCATGCGTCAGTACTTTGTTCCTTTTTATGGCTGAATAATGTTCCATTATATGGATATACCACATTTTGTTTATTCATTCATCAGTTGATGGACAGATAAACATTCAGGTTGTTTCCACTTTTTGGCTGTTATGAATAATGGTGCTATGAACATTTGTGTCATTTTTTAAATAGCTTTATTGAGATAATTCATATACCATGTAATTAACTGACATAAAGTGTGCAGTTCGGTGCTTTTAGTATAATCATCACCACAGTCATTTTTAGAACAATTTTAGCCCCCCAAAAGAAGCCCTGTATCTTTTTTTTTTGTACTTCAGATGAAGGCTTACAGAACAGATAGTTTCTTATGAAACAGCAATACACATATTGTTTTATGACATTGGTTAACAACCCCACAACATGTCAACCCTCTAACTTCTCAACCTTTTCTTTTGGTGAAAATACACGTAGCCAAAGATACACCATTTCAAAAATTTCTACATGCACAGTTCAGTGACATTGACTATGCTCTTCCAATTGTGCTGTTATTCTCACTTAAG
>NW_004444040.1:1412363-1431518 GCF_000243295.1 Trichechus manatus latirostris
GTAGAATTCTCCAGGGAAGCCATCTGGGCCAGGGCTTTTTTTGGTTGGGAGTTTTTTTTAATTACCTTTTCAGTCTCTTCTCTTGTTATGGGTCTGTTCAGATTTTCAGCATCACTTTGTTGTAGTTTGGGTAGGCCGTGTGTTTCTAGAAATTTATCCATTTCCTCTAAGTTTTCAAATTTATTGGAGTATAGTTTTTCATAATATTCTGTTATAATTCTTTTTATTTCAGTTGGGTCTGTTGTGATGTCCCCCGTTTCATTTCTTACTTGGGTTATTTGCATCCTCTCCTGTTTTTCTTTTGGTAGTCTGGCCATATTTCTTTTTGGCTGTGATAACCATTAAAAACAAGTATTGAACTAAACTGAACTTGAAATCAGACTTTCAGACTGCTCTGTCACAAAATGTTAAACAAAGATATTTCAGACATAATGAGAAATATTTAATCATATGGATCACACTAAACTATTTTAAAAACAGGTTTAATATTAATATTTCAATGGTAGCAATAGTGGCTTTTAAGTTTACCAATATAAAATTATTACTATCATTTTATTTTATTGAAAATGAATGTTTTGTAGTATTCATGTGTACTAGTACGTTTGTAATATGTACTAGGTGAACATGTATTGGGGATGTGTGCTCCAATTTTTTTTTTTTTTTTAAGGATATGCAGTCAAAGTTTGTCACTGCTGTGAAAAATGGAGTAGGCAGAGCAGTGAGACTATTTGTTAGGTGATTGTTAGAGCATATTTGGCCAGGTTGATGTTGTTCAGAACTGGGTTGGGGTGGGAGGAGTGGCAATGAGGATTGAGATATTTGGACAAATTTGACTTAAGCAGTAGAAGCAATAGTGGGATACCAGCTTTTTTAAGTTTTTGGAAGAGAAGATGATTGTTAGTGAACTGAGCTTATGGTGTGTGGGAAGAAGTTGAAACATGGCTGCTGTGAACTATGCAGGTAGTTCTCAAATATTGATTGACAAATAGCTTAACCAACAATTAGTTTTGAGACACTGGTTGACAGATGGCTTAATACAATATTGTAAATGCATTAAGGCTTCCCATTAATAGAGAATTAAATTTTCTTAAATGTTGAAAATACATTTATACAATGTTGTGTCAAGCACAACCAATCCATGACAGGTCAGGATTACCACCTCAACAAGCAGAATCTCCTTAAGCACTTGCGCAATCTGTGATACTAATAAACTTATAAATGTAATAAAGCAGGTTCTCTTAAACCTTCCAGTACTTTTCATTAGCTTAATCTGAATTACCAACAGTTAAAAAAAACACATATCTTAGAACAAAATTGTAACTCACAAAAAAAAAAACAGACTTAACTGGCCTGACAGAGACTGGAGAAAATCCAAGAGTATGGCCCCCAGACACCCTTTTAGCTCAGCAATGAGGTCATTCCTGAGGTTCACCTTTCAGCCGACGATTAGACAGACCTATAAAACAAATCGAGACTAAAGGGGCACAACAGCCCAGGGACAAGGACTAGAAGGCAGGAGTGGGCAGGAAATCTGGTAATAGGGAACCCAGGGTGGACATGTTGACATGTCGTGGGATTGTTAACCAATGTCATAAAGAAATATGTGTACTAACTGTTTAATGAGAAGCTAGTTCTGTAAACCTTCATCTAAAGTACAATAAAAAAAAAAGAAAAAAGAAAAGAACACATATCTTAAACTTGATTAAGAAGTATTAGTACCATAGGTTTGATATACCTCATCACGTCTTTTTCTTCCTGGGGTTGTAACATCACTTACCCAATTAAGGGGGACAGTTTTACCATCTCAAGAAGGCCAGGGTTACCTAACTGAAAATACAAGACCATTTTACAATTATTGGTTGGAGATTTCAGACTGAGAAAAGGGAATTAAGGGTTCTTGTGTTTCCAGGATAATTCTACTTAAGAGGTGTCCTTCCTACACAGAATCTGTTACTGTTCATCTGCTTGGTGATGCATTCCTGTCTGGTTTACCTCCTTAATATTTCTCAAATTTTCTTATTTCTCCCCATCTCTTTTGTCCCTCAGTTGAGGTTTCCCTCTTACCTAATGACTAGCAGGTTTCCTATTTGTCTACTTACCATTACAGCCTGTTTCAGGTTATTCATCACATTGCTGCCAAGAGTGATCTTTTTGACTTTCTTATCTAATCACAGAACTCCCCAACTTAAAATCCTCCAGTGGCTTTCCTGCCTTCTGGACAAAATTCAAACTTCTAAGAGGAAGCTTTTGTGATCCGACCGGTTTTTACCTTTGTAGCTGTGTCTTTTCCCTATGCCCACTGCCTCTTTCATTTTCTGTGCTCTTTCAGACTCTCTGCCTTTGGCTGGACTGCCCATCTCCCTCTTCCTTACCTGGCATTATAATGTCTCAGACAGGGGTCACTCCTCCAATTAGTATTTCCTTACTGGCTGCCTAAAGTCTCTAAGTATAGGTCTTGTGCTTATTTCTATTAAGTCATACATATCATATTGTGTGATAATCTACACATTGGCATATATGGATTAAATATTTATAGTTTCAGAAGGATCCTGGTGATCCAAAATGTGTAGTAATCTGTCATTTTCTCAAGGCATGGATTAACATTACTTGCACTTTGAATTTGGTGACAGCAGGACTGAGTTCACTTAGCTGTTAAGTGGGCCTGGCTTCACTCACCATCCAAATCTGCCTTTTTATTATTTATTGCTTTAGGTAGATCAGAGCTCTCCTGAACGGATTAAAACTTTCTTTGTGAAAAATAATATTCAAAAGAAAGCTAACCATTAAATCTGTTTTTATACAATCATCAAGATTTGAAGGAATCTCATATTGTTAATTATATTTTACTATATTCTATGGGATATCTGTGGTATCCAGTGGTACTTGCAAATTTTGGTTTTCACGAACATCTCTAGACATATTCTTTGAATGTCAAGGTTTTATTGGTTTGTTTTCCTACTTATCTGGATACTCTTTGAGGAAAGGGACAATGGGGCTTGTTTGGCTTCCGGTTGTCTTCTGTATCCCTGGCTCTAGTACAGTGCCTGGTTCATAGTAGTAATGGTGGATTTACTCCAACAGAACCATGTTAAAGACCCCACACTTACAGCTTTGTGGAATTAACTGCTGCTCCTTCTAAATGAAACAACACAATTTAAGCTTAAAGCATAAACAAGTGCATGGCTCCAGCAGAGTACCATGCACCACTCAAGCTAAAGCCAGATAACATGGCTGTGGGAGGAGTTGTTCACACCAGCTGGACATTTTATTTGGTTTTTTTCCTTTTTTTTTTTATTGTGCTTTAAGTAAAAGTTTACAATTCGACTTAGTCTCTCATACAAAAATTTCTACATACATTGTTATGTGACCCTAGTTGCTCTCCCTATACTGTGACAACGCACTCCTCCTTTCCACCCCTGATTTCCCGTGTCCATTCAGCCAGCTCCTGACCCTCTCTGCCTTCTCGTCTCACCTCTGGACAGGAGCTGCCCATTTAGTCTCATGTATCTACTTGAGCTAAGAGGCACACTCTTCACGAGTATCATTTTATGTTCCATAGTTGGACATTTTAGACAGCTGGGGATTTCTTACATTTTTGGTGATGGTTTAGATTAGAGATATTTAATCTTATCTATATTTATGTTACATAAACCAAAAAAAAACAAACTCATTGCCGTTGAGTTGATTCCGACCCATAGCTACTGTATAGGACATAGTGGAATTACCTCATAGGGTTTCCAAGGAGCGGCTGGTGGATTCAGACTGCTGACCTTTTGGTTAGCAGCGGTAGCTCTTAACCACTTCACCACCAGGGCTCTATATATTACATAATATATATTATATGTCCTTTATTTGATATATATGTAATCAATCTTTAGCTACATTTTTATCCCAAAGATGGCATTTGGACTGATTTTTGCTGTCACATGGCTATTGCTGCTTGTCATGACTTATGAAAATCTCCATGATGCTTGTGAGATCTTTCACCCAGCCTTTTAAAGGACAGCCCTGAACCTCTTCCTCCTTGGCTCTTGGCCATCTAACCCCGTGACCAAAGAGAATGCAAAACCCTGGTACATTGCTTTTGAAGATTATTTGTCTCTATTCTTTTTTAATATATAAGAAAAGTGTTTTACTGGAACTAAAACTAAAAAGAATTTGAAGTAGTTTCATGTGAGTAATTAAAGTAACAACGACACACCTTTCAAGAAAGTGTTTTCATAATGTGGTGGAGAAAATGGCAGTGCCAAAGAAAGGAACTAATTATTTTTGGCATCCCAAACCTAGCCAGTAGGTTGCTGTAGAACATGATAGTTATATAATAAAAAAGCAGAGTAATCTTATATGAGATTTATTAAAACAGAATGTTTGATTCAGTGTTCATCTTCTAGTTTTGTTGGTTTTATTTTCTGATTGCAAAACTGGAAAATACATTTAAAGAAGAAACTCTTAAGTGCCTATAATGCCCTGGACTAAGCCAAGGGCACCATGGGTGAATCCCACCTTCATTGCTAATGCGTGGTAAGGATCAACATGAATCCAATTTGCAAAATATGGCAGTGGCTCCTGTCCTTACCTTCTCACTTCTCCATCTTTGTCACCAGCTGCCCAAGTGGCACACACGCTCTCTTCCCAACCCCAGCCACCCTGATGGATCAGAGCTCTCAAGTTAGACAGATGCCATCTTTCAGACCAGCTGCCTGGGCAGCATGTCTCTGACCCTAGCCACCCAGAGCTAGATCAGAGCTCACACGTTAGAAGGACACCTCCTTTCAGACTACCAAACAGGCAGACACCAGCTCCTGCTGGCTCTCACTGCCCCTGTGGGTTCGTTAATTCGCTAGGACAACTCACAGAATTTTATAGAGCCCTGTTGGCGCAGTGGTTAAGAGCTTGGCTGCTAACCAAAAGGTCGGCAGTTCAAATCCACTCTATGGGGCAGTTTTACTCTGTCTTATAGCGTCGCTATGAGTTATAATCGACTTGACGGCAACAGGTTTTGGGCACCATACTTACGGCTACAACTTCATTACAACCAGAAAGGATTTGAATGAAGAGACGCATAAGGTGAGATCTGGGAGGGATCACAGCATGGAGCAATTAATAATTCCCTCTGGGGGCAGGGGAACTGGGTGGCTGGTGGACAGTGGAGGGAAAGAAACCTCCTATTCAGTGTATTTTCCTTTGAATTCTTTGAGTTTTATACCATGTGCTTTATTACCTACTTGGTAAGGACAAATAAAATTTAAGTATTTAAATGTATAATTAAGAAGTCAGAGTAAAGGGAAAATAGGGTCTAATGGTAAGATACAGCCTGGGGACTGTTAGTACAGAAAGTGCAGTCCATTAGCTCCTGTGCAGTTATTTAAAGAGGACTGTAGATTGAGCTCTTAAATTATAGTAGCTAAAGCAAAGAGATTCCAGAAGATTCCCTTGACTCACACGATATAAACCATTATCAAATTCTGAAGAACAGCCTTTCGTGGGACTAAGGTTTTAGGCATTTTCTTCTTAAAAAGACAATGTATGATAAGATGGAAGATGTGCTCAATAATAACTCTAAGGTCATATTGTAGTGCAATATCTCAAATGAGGGGGTCTTGGATATATTTTGGAGGGAAGTTTATCTCAGTAGACTGAATAGTATTCTAAATTTTGATAATATGAAATGTAAGCATATAGATGACTGACCACTTTATAACTGAGTATGGCCACACAATTTTAGCGCCCATGTTTGTGTCTGTGTTTAGGATATTGGTTATCTACTTTATTGTGCATAAGCGAAGACCAAGTAATACTGAGCACACTGTATGAATAAAGGCTTTGCAGTTGTTTGAATGAAAAAGCAGTGGAAGAATTGGTATCATATGGCATATATGTTCAGGCATGCCAAGCTCAAAAAAACTTTTAGGAGTCAGTACTGTATCCATGTTGTGAGTGGTAATTTAGTTTCAGCATTAAATCTGTTGTTATCTATTGTTGTTAATTTCTATTTTATTTGTTTCATTTTTTTTATATTTGTACATTTATTTTAGTTCTGTAGTTGTACAAAGTATAGTTTTATGTTTACGTGTATTAATAAATTTAGCACTGGAGGTGTGTAAGAATTTTGTTTTCCTTTAAAAGGGATCTGTACATCTTTCAAATTTGAGAAACCCTGAAGTAGCAACTTTGTTGTAGATCCTGTTACAGCATCCCTCAATCTAAGTAAAGACCACAATGCCCATGAAAGACAGTTTTCTACACATCATTTCTCATAAATCAATTTTGCTAAGAGTTGGAAAGAGAAAACATTCAAGTTGTGAGAACAACTGCTGATTAATGACAAATCCACTTATAAAAGAATCTAAAAGATGACATTCCCTTGAATAGGTGGCCGCTCGGTTCTACTGGGAGCACCTGCAGGCCCAAGATGGTGATCAGAAAAGAGTTGGACTGCTCCAGCCTACAAATGATGAACCTTTTTTTTTTTGTTGAGGCAATTGTTGGTTCTTGACATCAAAACAATATTTATCAACATAGAGGAGATAACTTTTTCCCCTGTATTTTACATTTCAAATAATTGTGATAGAATTTTAAGAAAAGGAGGGTACCAAGGTTTTTTTATTTCATTTTTATTTATTGTTGTTGAGAATATACACAGCAGGACATTCACCCGTTCAACAATTTCTACGTGTGTAGTTCAGTGACATTGCTTACATTCTTCCAAGTTGTGCAACAATTCTTACTCTCCAGTTTCGAATTGTTCCTCTTCAATTAGTGTAAACTCACTGCCCCTTAAGTTTTGTATCTGATCTTTTTGAGTTGCTGTTGTCAATTTGATCCCATCTAGATAGTTCTTCAAAGAGTACAATGCTCAAGGTAGACATTCTTTTCTCTTTAAGCTAAACTGTTGTTTGGTTTAAAGAAGACTTCAGGGATATTTTTGGTTTAAGGTTTAATGATTTTCTCAGTATAATAGTTTCAGGGGTTCATCCAGCCTCAATGGCTTCAGAAAGTCTGGATTATTATGAGAATTTGAAATTCTGTTCTGCATTTTCCCCGGTCTTAGTCATCTCGTGCTGCTACAACCGAAATACCACAAGTGGATGGTTTTAATGAAGAGAAGTTTATTTCCTCATAGTCAAAGTAGGTTAAAAGTTCAAATTCAGGGCATCAGCTCCAGGGGAAACCTTTTTCTCTATATCAGCCTTCTCTTCAGTGTTCCCCCGGACTAGGAGCTTCTCTGCGCAGGGACCCTGGTCCAAAGGACGCGCTCTGCTCCTGGCACTGCTTTCTTGATGGTATGAGGTCCCCCTGTCTCACTGTTCACTTCTGTGTTTTATATCTCAAGAGATTGCCTCAGGACACAATCCAGTCTTGTAGATAAGGTCCTGCCTTACTAACACAACTGCCACCCATCCTCCCTCATTAACATCATAGAGGCAGGTTTACAACATACAGGAAAATCACATAGTACCAGGAATCATGGCCTAGCCAAATTGATACACACATTTTTTGGGGGACATAATTCAAACCATGACATTCCCCCTTTTGACCAACATTATTCTTTAGAATCTTTGATCAAAATGTTCAGTAATGGTAGCCAGGCACCATCCGGTTCTTCTAGTCTTAATGGCAGAGGAAGCAGTTGTTCATGGAGGCAGTTAACCACATATTCCATTTCCTCCTCTTCTTCCTGACTCTCCTCTTCCTCTGTTGCTCCAGGCGAATAGAGACCAGTTGTTGTACCCTGGATGGCCACTTTCAAGCTTTTAAGACCCCAGGTGCAAGGTTTTATATTCCATGCGTGTTATCAGATCTGGCAGGAGTCTGTTGAATCCAGCCTGGTGACTGTTAGGGCAGTTTGACTGCAGACACCATATATCAGGTTAAAGAAGTTCCCGTTCATTCCTTGTCTGCAAAGTTTTTTATGAATGGATGTTGAATTACATCCCACCGATTTTCCTGCATTGATTAACACTCATATGTTTTTTCTTCAAATTGTCAATGATGTGAGTTACATTAATCAATTTTTAACATTAAGCACAACTTTGTAATGATGTATTGTCTGGGGACTGTGAGTACAGTCTTTTTTTATCTTACATGTTGATGGCAACAAATTACTAATACTTTGTTTAGATTTTTTTTTTTTCATTAACAGTTCAGACTATTTTCTAATTTCCATTATGATTTTCTTCTTTGATCCATGGGTTATTTATAAATATGCCTTTTAATTTTCAAACACAGGGTTTTTCTATTTATCTTTTTGTAAATGGTTTCTAGATTAATTGCACTGTGGTTAAAAAATATATAGCCTTTTGATTTCAGTCCTTTGTAAACTGTTAATGTTTATTTGTTTTTGGCCTAATATAACCTCTACTGGATTCCACAGTTATTAACATTTTATCAGAATTGCCTTATGTGTCTCACTTTATCTGTCTAGCTATGCTGTTTTTCTAAATCATTTTCGACTAAGTTTCAGGTATAATTCTCTGTTACACCTAAATCAGTATGTAATTCCTGAAAACGAGGACACTGTCTTATATAACCACAGTATTCCCATCAAAGTCAAGAAATAAATATTGATACAATACTGCTATCTAATCCACAGACCTCCACTTAAATTTCACTGATTTCCCAATTATGTCCTTTATAGTAAAAACAAAAAATCTCCAAAACAAACAGACAAAACTGAAAAAACCTCTTCCTTTTCTGATTCAGGAACCATCCAGGATCATACCTGCCATTTAGTTGTTATGTCTCTCCAGTCTTCTTCAGTCTGGAACATCTTTACTTGTTTTCCGTGATCTTGACATTTTTCTAGCATATCGGCCAATTACTTTATAGAGTGTTCTTCAATTTGGGTTAGTCTGATGTTTCTTCATGAGTAGATTTAGTTTATGCATTTTTGACAGGAATACTACAGACATGATGCTGTGTTCTCACTGCATATTATTAGAAGGCTCATGTTGATTTGTCCCCTTACTAGTTATGTTAAATTATGTCACTTGGTTAAGATGTTGTCTGACAGGTTTCTTGCTGTAAGGTTAGTTCAGAAGTATTTTGTTCTTACTAATATAATTAGTAAATGATAAACATTTTATGAGGTGATACTTTGAGATTATGTATACAGCCTATTTCTCATCAAAGTTTTACCTACTAGGCGTAGCATCTATTGATGATTCATGCCTATCAGTTAGGATAGTGGTTGCCAGATGGTGATTTTTTAAAAATTTGACCACTCCTTTTGCATTTTATCGTTTGTCATTTCACTGAAAGGAAAAGCTTTCTCTCCCTATATTTTAAATCACTTAAACATTTATATCAGTATGGACACCTGAATTCCTATTTTATTTATTTTGATGCTCAGTTGTCCCAGATTTGGCCAATGAGAACCCTTCCACGCTGGCTCTTGTGTCCTTTTTTCATGTCCTCATCATTCTTTGATCACTTTCTCTTCTAACTTTTTTTTTTCTTTTCTTTTTTTTAGCACAAGATTTCCCGTGCTCATCGTGTATTTTCCCTGCTCTGGTCCTGGAATCAAGGAACTCTGGTTCCTTTTATTAGAGAATGAGATCTGGGCACTAGATGTGTTCCTTGCTACGAGGGTGTCATTGCTCCTAGGCCCTCCCTATCAGAGAGCAGACCTACGATGGTGGTGCAGTGATTAAGAGCTTGGCTGCTGATCAAAAGGTCAGCAGTTCGGATCCAGCAGCCACTCCTTGGAAACCCTATGGGGCAGTTCTATACTGTTCTACAGGGTTGCTATGAGTCGAAATCGACTCTACAGCAACAGGTTATACAAACATAGATCCCTGAGTGGAACAAATGTTTTGCATTGGGCTACTAATCAAAAGATTGGCGGTTCAAACCCACCCAGCGGCACCTTGGAAGAAAGGCCTGGTGATCTGCCTTCATAATGATTATAGCCAAGAAAACCCTACTTTGTAATACGTGGGGTCACCATGAGTTGAAATTGACTCGATAGCAATGGGTTTGTTTTTGTTTGTTTATACATACACATGCATATAAACATACACATACGCAAACATCTACAACTGTAAATATTGCAAGCCATGATTTCATTGATACCTCTAATTCCAATACAGCACAACAGGGTTTATTTTAGTCTTTTCTCTTTCTGTATTTGTACCTCCTTTCTCTGACATTCTGGAGTCCTGGTGGCGCATTGGTTAAGAGCTTGTTTGCTAACCAAAAGGTCAGCAGTTTGAATCCACCAGCTCCTTCTTGGAAACCCTGTGGGGCAGTTCTGCTCTGTCCTATAAGGTCACTGTGAGTTGGAATCGACTCGACGGCAATGGGTTTTTGGTCTCTCACATTGAGAAATCTAACTCACATAATCCTTTTTGCTCCATCCCACTGTAGGTAACAATCTCCTGACAATGAGTGCTATCTCCTTGGTCCCAGCCCGCTAAACGCACCAGTTGAGCATTCCCTTTGAGTTCCATGAGCCATTTTTATATACTGACAATCCTACTTTGCATAGCTCCAATATGCATGAATTTCAGTTACCATGGTTTAATTAAATAACACCAGTCCCCCAGTAACAGTTAATGAATGTAAAAGATACCTTGTGATCTGGAGCAGCTTCTCTAAAATTTTTTTTTTTTAATTTACTCTGACCTTGTAATAGCTAATTAAATACCTCCCCAGACATCATTCAACTGGAGCTAGGTTAATTTTTTTTTTTTTTTAAGGAAAATTACAGTCTCTGCACTGCTCTCTTCTGAACTTTACACAGCTCTGCATTTCCCTCTGTCAGTTCCTCTCGGAATGGTGGGTGGGTAGCAGAAGAGAGGATATGTATAATAATGTATTTTTAGTTCTTTTGAACAGAGGGGTTGCTCCAGCCATTGCTGTTGATGGCAGGAAGTATATTTATAGCTCCAGGGAAGAAGCGGTGGTATGGGTCTCAGTTTAAGAAAACCTGGGAACTGTACTTAATATTTCCTTAAAACTAATTTGTACTTCATAGTAAATTCTTGCCTTAGAAATGAGGACAAAGTAAAATAGTCCTGTAATTTATGTTATAAAATGTAGGTGTTTTTTATAAGTATACTGAATATACTCTCTAATTTGGAAAATTCTTTCATTTTGAAATTACACAATATGCATTACCTAAAACAAAGGGCATTTCTAGAGCATCCAGGATGTGTGTGGAGAATTCAGGTGGTAGCATGTAGTTGTACAGTAACGATGTTGAGGGAGGTACTAAGTATTGTTCCCTATTAAATATTATTCATAAAGTTCTTATTAGTATAGCTTTTATTGTGATTTTGCTTTGAAGATTGAAACCAGAATATTGTATACAGGTCATAAAATATTCTTGGTAAAACCAAATTGAGGTTTTTCACAAGGCACCAAATAACTTTCTCATAAGTTTGATTGGGACAGGACTTCTGCCCATGATTATCATGTGCAATGGGCACGTTCCACACAAGTTAATTATTCTGAAGCTTTTTCTTTTCCTACTCCTTTTCTTTATTGAGAGGAGCAAAGAATTGGTTTCCAAGGATACGTCTTTCTTGTGCTGGTCCCAGATTGATGCAGTCATGGAAACCAGGCGGTAAACTTGTCCTTGGCAGCTGCCAGCACTAGTTTGATCCTTTCTTTTAAAAGCATGAGATTCTTTAATAATACATTTTGGGAAGGTTGGTGCCAAATTATTCCAGGTTATTCCAGAGGGGGTTGGGAATGTTGTTGAATAAATGTTAAGTGATTCAGTTAAGTCTAACAGGTTGCTAAACAAAACTGCAGTGATTTAAAGATATTTGTGTCTAATTTAAACAGAAGGACCTATAAAATGCAGAACAATTAATGTTTAGTCCTTTTAAAAGTAATTTAAAACATTTCTAATTATAATTTGAGGATTTATTTTATTTTTTGTTTTTAACTTTATGAATTCAAAATGTTAAGAGTTGTAGATGTGCTGAGCTTTATTTAGCACAATGATGGTTTTCAGCTGGCCCGTTGAAGTCAATCCACTAATGAAATGAAAATATAAAATAATATGCTCTTTAAAATATGTTGTGGATTCTGAAGCCAGACTTCTGGGTTCAAATCCTATTTCTGCCACTTACTAGATATGTGACCCTGGGCAAGTTACTTAACCTCCCTGTGCCTCGGTTTCCTGATCTGTAAAATGGGGCATAATAATAGCATCTATTTCATGGGGTTATGGTACTCGATGGCAACAGGTATGATGAGAAGTAAATGACCTAAGTTATGTAAAGTGCCTGACTTATAGGGAGCACTCAGCAAATGTTGTTTATTCCATTTATGCATAACAAGTAGAATTATTGATGAGATTGTAAAGTCTGAAAAATAAATTCATAAAGGGTTATAGCTGAATTGATTTGTGAAAGGCCTTTAAAGGAAGGAAGGTATGTATTTTAAAATTAACAAGAGTAGTGGAGGACTTAGGAATTTCCCTACCCCAAATGAATAACCACCTGTTTTCTTGTCCCTTTCAGAGATTTAGTAATGAGTTTCCATTACTTAGCAAGGTATTTGTCAGTTTGGTAAATAGTGATTGACTGATAGCTACGTGCTACATGCTATGATCACAAAGGTGAATAAAACAAAAGCTTCTCATCTGGAAGGGTATAGCTGGAGGAGGGTGAAGAGGTGAGGACGACTTGTTTTTACAAAACTTAATTTTCCTTCATTATGTTAAGTGCAAGATTAGCAGAATTTTTAAAATTTAAAATTTAAAAAATGTTAAAATTTTTAACATCCAGAGAAGGGAGATAGGAGAGAGCACAAATTAATAAGAAACATACAAGACTAATAGGAAGAAAACTATAAAGCTTAAAGGATTTGTAAAAGGATATAAATTGGATATTTATGCTGTGTTCCTGAATGCAAAAACTTAAATATTATAAAGATATTGTACAGATGTGAGCGTTCCCCAAATTATTTTACAGAATTAATGCAAATTGGTTTGTAAGCCCAGTGGGCCTTTTTGAGGGCTTATCAAAATTGCTCCTACAGTTCAATTGAAAGAATAAATTCATCAGAATAGTTAAGAGAATTTTGAAAATTTTTGAGAAAGAGAGTAGTTGGTGGGGAGTAGAGGGGGTGGTATATAAAATATATCACAAAGTAGAAGTTATTTAAGACAGTTTGACATGGGTGTTAGAATAGGCAAATAAGGAATTAGAGCAAATACAAAGTTCAGAAACAGACCTGGATATGTATGGGAATTTAGAATATGATACAAATAGTATTTAAAAAGGAACCCTGTGGCGCAGTGTTTAAAGCAGTCAACTGCTAACTGCTGATGGTTCCAAACCACCAGCCGCTCCGCGGGAGAAAGATGTGGCAGTCTGCTTCCATAGAGATTTATAGCCTCGGAAACCCTATGGGGTTGCTATGAGTCGGAATTGACTCGATGGCAGTGGGTTTAGGCTGGGTATTTAAAAAATCTGGGAGAAAAGGATGGACTATTCAATAAATGGTCCTACGACAATGGGCTATTTTGGAAAAAATGCATTAAGATTCCTAACTTAGACTGTATTCAGATAATCACCAAATTACTGATTACACTTAAGCAAGTTACTGTATTAATCATACTCTTCATTCTTTCTCTAGAAATGTTGAATGATTCCCAAGATAAGCGGAACACTCATGACTAGTTGGCTACTCTCTAGTACACCTTCCCTTCTCTCACAAGTTGAATTTTATGCTTTCAGTATGTTTGTTCCCAACCTGCTTGTGCTAGTTATACTTATTGTTATAACTATATACTCTAATTAAGTATTACATTAAACTATTGAAATATGAGTGTAAAAATAGTTGTTTTTAAAAAAATTAAGTTGAAGAGCTTGAAAGGGTTGGATAAATACAAGTTCCCTCTTCCCACGAATTACTATCTTATTGGTTTGGGGCATGAAAACTTTAAAAGATTAGAGGAAAAAAATAATAAAAATTTCATTAAAGGTTCTATGCTCAGTTATCTCATATTGTCTCAGTTCTTGTTCACTTTAAAGAAACTGAAATTTGAAATCACAGATGTGTTCTATGAATATGATGTGTACAAGAAAGAATGTATAAAACTTTAATTAGCAGATCTGTATTAAAATAAGAGGCCTTGGTTTTCTATCAGGATATTGACAGATGAATGTACAAACATTTAAGTATAAATTAAATATTTAAGATATATATATATATTTTACTTACCTGATTTATGGTATTATTTCATGTAACCAATCAGCCTCAAGTCCTGTTTTTGTTGGGTAATAGTTTTTACCAATCCAGAAGAAAATAGAGGAGGTACTTTTACAGAATTTAGGGTAAGGAAAACCTTTCTCCAAACAGGGGTTGTCAAACCTTTTCTGTAAAGGGCAAGATAGTAAATATTTTAGGCTCTGTGGGACAAGAGACAAAATCAAGGATATTATATAGGAACTTACATATAACAAGAGAAAACACATTTCCACAAATTTCTGATTAATTAAATTCAAATAATAATAATAATAATTGAGTATAACTTTTTGTAATATAGGTATACTAATAAGAGTAGAATTATTTTTTTGGGTGATAACATTTTGCTTAATTGGAGTTCAGAGTTAATGTTTCTTGTCATCAAAATTGATTACAAATGTTTGTTAATGCTGATCTATAATGAGATTTTACATATTTCATTTTTTAAAATGCCTTTTCATGCAGATGTACTGCCAGATATTGATATCAATCACAAACGTATGATTAATCAGCTTATAGAATTCTATTAGCTTTTTCTCTTAATATTTGCTTTTTAGCATGTCATTACATTACAGATTAATCACTTCCAGTTGAAGATTAGGGGGAAGCTCTTCAACTGCGCAGTTAAAATGGATTTTGAAATATGGAAATTTCTTTTGCACTTGCATTGAGGTCTGAAAAATGCTTCTGGAACTGTAGTGTGAGCTAAGAAAATATATCCGCTGTAAATTTGTTTGGAGGTGGAGATCGCACTTCTTGTTTTAATTTTTCACAGAATGAGAAGTGTATAAAGGAGCTTGACGTTACCAGTGATTCAAATATTAGTTGTCAAAATGACTTTACCATAGTATAACACATCTTAGTAGATTTTACTTCAGGTTGTATTGAAATAGTATTTTCTCAACTCCTGCTTGTAGTTGTTCCATGCAGACTATTCACAGAAGGTAATTCTTCAGTTACTTCATAGTTGGCATTGACTTCTTGAATAAACAAGTTAAGCAGTATTGGTAGCATCTCTTGACTTGTCAAGAGTCAGGGAAATCTACCTGAAATCATTTGCCTTGCTTTTAAGTAGATTATTGATCTTGCTCTCAATGTCCTCAATTTTGGGAGCAACTGGTCTTGGTGAAAAGCTAAGAATCTTAAACAAGTTTATTTTTTCTGTACATATTCCTTCAGCTGATGCAGTCAAACGTGACTTAATTAACTCACCATTGGTAAATGACTTTCCTTGTTTGGCTAACAAGTAAGCCACTTTGGAAACTTACTTTGGCTGTAGTCTCATTGTCATCTTTTATTTTTGTGAAGAAATTCTGCTGTAATTACATATTCCACTTAAATTTTTCTTAAGTTTTCTCACCATTGCTTTCCTGTGGATTGGGAATGTTGTGATAAATGCTTAGTTTGATAATGTCGATCGATGTCTTTTGAATTCTGGTAGCATATCTATTGTGTTCGCATGATAAACAATGCTTTCTCATCTGAATAAATAACAAAATAATCCACACCCCCACTGTGCTTTAAAAGCACAACATTCAAAGCCCATTTTGCTCCTCTTTTCTTGTTTTGACATGATGGCTACGTACTGGTAATAAAAAATGAAATAAAATGTCACAGTAGGCAATATGCATGCGTGACACTCAAAATGCTATTGAGTTGAAACTGCCTCACTGATTTGTAGTGTACTGAACAGCAGTGTGAAGCTATGTAAATACCATATATGCATGCAGACGTTGAACTCTGCCATTGTAGTGTGAAGCCAGCCATAGACAATATGTAAATGAATGAGCACAGAAGTTTTTGATATTATTTCATGGGTACTAAAACTTGGATTTCATATAATTTGTAGATGTCACTAAATATGATTCTTTTTTTTTTTTTTTCAACCATTTAAAAATGTAAAAGTCATTCTTAGCTTGTAGCTCTTACAAAAACATTTGGCCCACAGACTGTAGTCTCCTCAGCTTCCCCCACCCGCAGCTCAGTGTAAAGCATTACAACAAGGCGAGAAATCAAGAAGAAAAAGTTTTTGTAAAATTTGACTGCATGAAAAGATACCACAAACAAAACCAAAAGATAAACTGCAAATTGGGAAAAAAATATTTTAACCACATCAGCAAAAAAGTTAATGTTGTCCTGATATGAAAGTGTATGTACAGATAAAAAGAAAACAGAACTAATATCCCTTTAGAAAAATGGACAAAGGACATAAAAAACAACTCACAAAATAAATGCAAATGTCTGTAACTATGTCAACTACTTTAGTACACTTTAGTATTGCTTGAGATTTTTACAGCAAGCAGGTATTACATTTATCATTTTTAAAAGCAAGAAGAAAGGTTTTAAAAATTCTTATAATTTTTTAATTGCTTCTTGGTTTTCCTGTCCCTAAATTTTCTGTATCCCTGAACAGAGGTAGCGAGAAGAGGGTGTGAGTCCTGTCCCTTTCCTGCCTTTGCTATGCCATACATGTTGCTCTGGTTCAGAAGACAGAACATGTATAGTTTAGGATTGTGCAGCCCTATCAGATTCCACCTCCTAGTTCTGGCTTTGTGTCTCCTTGAGTGCTTTGATAGGACAACATAATGGGCACTGGTTGTATTGCTGCCATGTTAACTTGGAAGTCAGGGATTTGATTTTTCAAATGAAGGTGGAACTTTGTTGGTACAGTCAAGCATCTTATGAATAATTTTTTTTAAGTGAAAGTTTACAATTCAAGTTAGTCTCTCATACAAAAATTTATACATACATTGTTATATGACCCTGATTGCTCTCCCCATACTGTGAGAGCACACTCCTCCCTTCCGCCCCTGATTCCCCATGTCCATTCAACCGACTGCTAACACACTCTGCCTGCTCATCTCACCTCCGGACAGAAGCTTCCTGTTTCGTGCCTTGTATCTACTTCAGCTAAAAGGCATACTCCTCATAAGTATCACTTTATGTCTCACAGTCCCGTATAATCCCTGTCTGAAGAGTTGGTCTCGGAAATTGTTTTAGTTCTGTGCTGACAGAGAATCCAGGGGCCATACTTTCTGGGGTTCCTCCAGTCTCAGTCAGACTATTAAGTCTGGTCGTCCTAGTAGAATTTGAGTTCTGCACCCCACCTTTCTCCTGCTCCATCTGGGCTCTCTGTTGTGTTCCCTGTCAGGGCGGTCATTGGTGTTAGCCAGGCACCATCTAGTTCTTCTGGTCTCAGGCTGATGAAGTCTCTGGTTTATGTGGCCCTTTCTGTCTCCTGGGCTAATATTTTCCTTGTATCTTTGGTGTTCTTCATTCTCCTTTACTCCAGGTGGTTGGGACCAATTGATGCATCTTAGATGGCCACTTGCAAGCTTTTAAGACCCCAGATGCCACTCACCAACATTTTCTTAATAAGCTTTGTTATGCCAGTTGACCTGGATGTCCCCTGAAAGGATGGTCCCCAGACCCCTATCCCTCCTACTCTGTCCCTCAAATTGTTTGATTGTATTCAGGAAACTTCTTAGCTTTGGTTGAGTCCAGTTCTGCTGACTTTCCCTGTAGTATGTGCTGTCCTTCCCTTCACCTAAGATCATTCTTCTCTCCTGTCTAGTTACGAAATAACCCTCGCCCTCCTTCCCCACCCTCGTAACCATCAAAGAATGTTTTCTTCTGTGTTTAAACCTTTTCTTGAGTTCTTATAATGGTGGTCTTATACGATATTTGTCTTTCTGTGACTGACTAAATTCACTCAGCATAATGACCTCCAGATTCCTCCATGTGATGTTTCATGGCTTCATCATTGTTCTTTATTGTTGCATACTATTCCCTTGTGTGGATATACCATAATTTGTTTATCCATTTGTCCATTGATGGGCACAGAGGTTGTTTCCATCTTTTTGCTATTGTGAACAGTGCTGCAGTGAACATGAGTGTGCATATATCTATTCATGTGATGGTTCTTATTTGTCTAGGATATATTCCAAGGAGTGGGATAGCTGGACCGTATAATACTTCTATTTCTAGCTTTTTAAGGAAGTGTCAAATTGATTTCCAGAGTGATTGTACCATTTTACAATCCCACCAACAGTGTATAAGTGTTCCAGTCTTTCCACCACTTCTCCATCATTTATTATTTTGTGTTTTTTGGATTAATGCTAGCCTTGTTGGGGAGAGATGATATCTCATTGTAGATTTGATCTGCATTTCTCTAATGGCTAATAATGATCGTGAGCATTTCTTCATGTGTCTGTTAGCCGCCTGAATATCTTCTTTGGCAAAGTGCTTGTTCATATCCTTTGCCCGTTTTTTAATTGGGTTATTTGTCTTTTTGTTGTTGGTTTTGCAGTATCTTGTAGATTTTAGAGATTAGATGCTGATCGGATTTGTCGTAGCCAAAAACTTTTTCCCAGTCTTTAGATTGTCTTTTTACTCTTTTGGTGAAGTCTTTTGATGAGCATACGTGTTTGATTTTTAGGAGCTCCCATTTATCTAGTCTCTCTTCTGGTGCTTGTGCATTGTTACGTATGGCTCATATTGTGTTTATGCCATGTATGAGGACTGCTACTGTTGTCCCTATTTTTTCTTCCATGGTCTTTATCATTTTTGATTTTATAATTAAGTCTTTGTTCCATTTTGAGTTAGTTTTTATGCATGGTGTGAGGTATGGGTCTTGTTTCAGTTTTTTGCAGATGGATATCCAGTTATGCCAGCCCCATTTGTTAGATTGTCTTTTTCCCAATTAACAGACTTTGGGCCTTTGTCAAATATCAGCTGCTCACAGGTGGATGAATTTATGTCTGGATTGTCAATTCCGTTCCATAATCTATGTATCTGTTGTTGTACCAGTACCAGACTGTTTTGACTACTATGGCGGTAGAATAGGTTCAAAAATCAGGTAGTGTGAGGCCTCCCACTTCGTTCTTCTTCTTGAGTAATGCTTTACTTATTCGGGGCCTCTTCCCTTTCCATCTGAAGTTGATGATT
>NW_004444040.1:1431618-1446814 GCF_000243295.1 Trichechus manatus latirostris
GGTTTTTGCAAATTCCCTAAACTTCTGTTTATCTGGAAATGCCCTAATTTTGCCATCATATATGAGAGACACTTTTGCTGGATATATAATTCTTGGCTGGCAGTTTTTTTTTCCTTCAAGGCTTTATAATGTCATCCCGTTGCCTCCTTGCCTGCATGGTTTCTGCTGAGTAGCTGAGCTTAATCTTATTGACTCTCCTTTGTAGATGACTTTTCATTTATCCCTAGCTGCTCTTAAAATTCTCTCTTTATCTCTGGTTTTGGCAAGTTTGATTATAACATGTCTTGGTGACTTTCTTTTGGGATCTACCTTATGTGGGGTTCGTTGAGCATCTTGGATAGATATCTTGTCATCTTTCAGAATATCAGGGAAGTTTTCTGCCAACAAATCTTCAACATTACTCTCTGTATTTTCTGTTATCTGTTATCTGTTTCTGTTCTGGTACTCCTATCACTCGTAGGTTATTCCTCTTGATAGAGTCAGACATAGTTCTTAGGGTTTCTTCATTTTTTTAAATCATTTTATCTGATTTTTCCTGAAATAAGTTGGTGTCAGCTGGTTTATTTTCAGTCTCACTAAGGCTGACTTCCATTGCCTCAGTTATGCTCCTGTGAGTTTCTATCGAGTTGTCTAATTCAGAAATTTTATTGTTAATCTTCTCGATTTCCGATTGTTGTGTTTGTATGGATTCTTGCAGCCTTTTAAATTTGTCATTATGCTTTTCTCTAATCTTTTTAATTTCCTCTATTGCATTTTCTGTGTTTTTCTTAATTTCCTTCCTAATTTCTTGAAGAGTTCTGTATATTAATCTTTTATATTCTGCCTCCGGTAATTCCAAGAAATTTTCTTCCTCTGGAAAATTTCTAGATTATTTTGGGAGCTTACTGAAGCCATCATGGATTGCCTCTTTATGTGATTTGATATTGACTGTTGACTCTGAACCATCAAGAAGTTATTTATTTTGTTTGCTTACTGTGTCCTAGTTTCTTGTTTTGATAAGCCCGCATAGGCTGCTCATATGAGCTAGTTTGATTATTGGCAGCTTTGAGGCTCTAATGTCCTGTCACCAAGTGGTTAGATCTAGGTTACTAGGTATGTGAGCTCAGGAGTCTTCCCACTCCTCCTGTATGGATTCAGCTCAGGTGTCCAGGTAGATAGCTGCCAAGTGTGTGGTGTAGGCTCTCACTTACAGTCCTCGACAGGCATGGGTGATAGGTGTAGACACAGGCATCTGGCTGCAGCAGGAGGACACACTCTGAGCAAGGCAGGGGTCTGACAGTTGCCCCCGAGTGTCCAGGAGGAAGGTGTGTCACTGTTCACTAGAGTGCGTAGGTGGGTGGATTTTGCAGCCGGACTATGAGCAGCTAATGGTTTTGTCTGTAAGGACTGGGGGGCATCTCTTATTCTTGGGCCCCTATCGCAGGTGGCTAGGGGGCGTGGGTGGAGCCACCAGTCCTCAGGCCCCTGATGTGTAGGTGAAGACCCTGCTTAATGGGCGGAGCAGTGTCAAATGTCACAACCTGCCACTTCACAGCTGAAACAGTTCAAGTTGGATTTCAGGTATATACCCTGTTGTACTGTCATAATGAGGGCCTACACTGTTGAAATGGGCCCATACAAGTCTCTGCAGGGGGAAAGGTACTCAAAGTCCATGGATCCCTTATGCCTGTGCCTAGGCAAAGGAGCTGTGCCTACCCTGGGTTCCTGGTTTAGGGGAGCTGGCAGTTTATTTTTCCCGTTTGTTAATTTCTTCACTCTCCAAGGCAGGGAGAATGTGACAGATCCTACTTCCATCCCAGGGGACTCGGCAATTGCTGTAGCCGATCTGGGAGCCAGTGCGGAGCAGGGAGTGGGGAGGTAAATGGGAGAGAGGTTTTTCCCTAAGAGGAGTGTTTTGGATCCCCGCGGTAGGCTGTACGCAAGTACTTATCTTTCACCGATGAGGGCTGCTTCTCATTGGTTCTGGGTGGCCGAGTAGACTCTTTGGTGCTGGGTCTTTCCCAGTGCAGAAAACGCGTCTCCTGAGCACGGCTGCTCACCTGCCTCACCACTCACCCATGAGCTGATCAGACTTGAAGGGCTCAGGTTCTTGCCTGGTCAGGTCTGGCCACTCCTTGCTGCTTCTGAACCGTCTGTCCCTCCCCCTGCCACTTAGTCCAGTTCCTCAACTCTGCCTTTGATGTTCAGGGCTCCCAGATTGCCATATATAATTGATTCACTTGTTTTTTCGGGTGTTTGTTGTAAGAGGGTTCAATGGAAGCATCTGACTACTCTGCCATCTTGGCCCCACCTCTCCCAAGCCATGGTATTTTCATTCACCTCATATGCATGAGAAATCTCGACAATGAATAAGGAAGACCAATGAAACACTGATGCCTTTGAATTATGGCGTTGGAGAAGAATATTGAATATACCATGGACTGCCAGAAGAACAAACAAATCTGTCTTGGAGTAAGTACAGCCAGAATGCTCCTTAGAAGTGCGGGTGGCGAGACTTCATCTTACTTGGCCCATGTTATCAGGAGGGACTAATCCCTGGAGAAGGACATCATTCTTGGTAAAGTAGATGGTCAGTGAAAAAGAGGAAGACCCTCAATGAGATGGATTGACACAGTGGCTGCAATAATGGACTCCGGCATAACAATGAATGGGAGGATGGCACAGGACCGAGCAGTGTTTCTTTCCTTTGTATATAGGGTTGCTATGAGTCACAACCAACTCAGTGGCACCTAACAGCAACAATGCAGATGATGTCATTAAACTAGACGTTGACTTTCTGATCTTGTCTTAAAATACTGGAATGATTGGCTAAGCAATAATTATATTTCATGTGTAAAAGGAATCATATGCTTGCCCTGGAATAAGTTGATCTGATCAAGAGGGTATTATGCTGAGCGTGGCAGGAAATAAATTTATCCCACCAGTCATATAGATTATGGCATTTAGGACTGTGGGAAGATGAGTGTGGGAGGAGGGGAGAGAGGGAGTAACAGTAAAGTGTAAATTATAGGGAGTGTGGGAGAAAGTGATTTTGTCATTTAACTTTCTGAAAGCCAGGGGTAGGAATATTGGGTGGACATGTGCATGTACCCTAGATTTTTAGGAAGGCATTTTTCAAAAAGTAGAAAAGACATGGTTTTGAATTGATCCCATGTTATATCAAAAAGGAAGTAAGTTTAAAGAAAAACAAAAAACTGCTCTCAAAGATAGATACATGTTTGCTTCTATAAGTATTCATATTTTATATAAGAAATTAGAAGATTGAATTGTTATATGTTCTGCTGTGTATATTTTCAACAACAAAAATAAATTATTAAAAAAAAAGAAAAATAAGACAGGAATTTTGAAATATATACAGGGCCATTGGTCCGTTGGGAAGTATGGAAAAACAGAAGTAACTTAATTTGTGTTCAGCTTTTTTTCTAAATTCAATTAGTGTTAAAACTTTTTTTTAAATTGTGCTTTAAGTGAAAGTTTACAGTTCAAGTTAGTTTCTCATACAAAAATTTATACACACATGGTTATGTGACCCTAGTTTATCTCCCTATACAGTGACAGTACATTCCTCCTTTCTACCCTGGATTTCCTGTGTCTGTTCATCCAGCTTCTGACCCTGTCTGCCTTCTCATCTCACCTCCATACAGGAGCTGCCCATTTAGTCTCGTGTATCTACTTGAGCTAAGAAGCACTGTCTTCAGGAGTATCATTTTATGTCTTAAAGTCCAGTCTAATCATTGTCTGAAAAGTTGGCTTCAGGAATGGTTTCAAAAACTAATTTTTTTGGTGAAAAATCTCTGTAATCTTTTATGGCTAAACTGCTGTTTTCTAGACCTGCGCTGTCTAATATGATAGTCATCAGCCACATGTGCTATGGTGATGAGTACCATATATATAAAACATTGCCAGTATCAGAGAAAGTTCTATCAGGTATTTCAAGTGCTGTGAAATGAGATACATTGTTAAAACAGTTAGTGAAAGTAGGTAGGGGTAATGGGATACCTTTCTATCTAGAAATTTTACTGAAGAAGAATTAAGTTTTTATAATACTGGGACATTAGTATGTGATTTTTCATTGTTGTATTTGCATTTTGTCTTTTCTCATTTTGAAATAATATGAAATTTACAGAAAAGTTGCAGGAGTAGTACAAAGAGCTTTCCACCCTCCCTGAACCATTTGGAGGAACTCTGGTGGCCCAGTGGTTAAGCACTGGGCTGCTAACTGGAGTCAGTTTGAACCTACCAGCTGCTCCATGGGAGAAAGATGTGGCAGTCTGCCTCCGTAAAGATTACAGCCTTGGAAATCCTATGGAGCAGTTCTACTCTGACCTATAGGGTCACTATGAATCCACTTGATAGCAGCAAGCTTTTTTTTTTTTTTAAACCATTTGAGGGTTAGTTGCCCACTTGATGCTGTATCACCCTGGATACTTTAATATATTGTGTATTTCTTGCAAACAAGGGCATTCTCCCATATAACTGGATCACATGGCTGTCAGCTCAGCCCCAACTGGTAGGTTGTAGACTGAATTACTCTGGAAGGAAGTAGTTGCATCTTTTTTTTTTTTTTTTTAAGAAAACAAATTATTTCTTATTCTTTATATAAAATTAGCACCGTTTATTATCTTCAGTCTTAGTTTCACTTGTGAAAAACCATGTTGCAAAACCCGAATCTTAGCTTTTCTATCAGTTTATGACCAATCCCAGCCTTCCTCCCTAGACATAGATTTGGAAATCTCAAAGTAAGGGTATCTACCCCTCATGGTAACCAAGTGGAGAGAGATCACTAGGCCAAGAAAAAAAAAAGGTATCCCATACTCAAATGATGTAAAAATCTCTCTTGTGCATACTTCACCACCTTAATTTGTTTTGCTTTGCATAGCTGTATTATTAGTCATACTTCTAAACTACATAGATTCTTTTTATTGAGATAAAATTAACATAACATAAAATTGACCATTTTAAAGTATGCAGTTCAGTGGTATATACATTCACAGTGTTGTACAACCATCACCTCTCTTTCTAAAACATTTTCATTTCCCCAAAAGGAAACCTTTTAGCCATAGGCAGTCACCCCTAATCCCTCCTACCCATCCACCCCCATCCCTGGCAACCATTAACCTGCTTTTTGTCTTTATAGATTTACCTATTCTTTATCCTTCATATAAATGGACTCATACAATATGTGATTTATTATGTCTAGCTTCTTTCACTTAGCATAATGTTTTCAAGGTTCATCCATGTTGTAGCATGTATTAGTACTTTATTCCTTTTTATGGCTGAATAATATTCTATTGCATGGATACACTACATTTTGTTTATCCTTTCATCAGTTGATGGACAGATGGACATTCAGGTTGTTTTTGCTTTTGGACTATTATGAATAATCCTGCTATGAAAATTCATGTACAAGTTTTTGTTTGCATACATGTTTTCAGTTCTTTTGGGTATGTATATAGGAGTGGTTCTAAGTCGTATGGTAATTCTGTGTTTAACTTTTTGAGGAACCTCCATACTGTTTTCCACAGTGGCTGCACTATTTTACATTCCCACTAGCAATGTATGAGAGTTTAATACATTTCTCCACATTCTTGCCAACACTTCTTATTTTCTGTTTTTTAAATTACTATTATAACCATCCTAGTGGGAGTGAGGAGTTCCTGGGTGGTGCAAAGGGTTAATACGCTCAGCTGCTAACCAAAAGGTTGGAAGTTTGAGTTTATCCAGAAGCACCTTGGAAGAAAGGCTTGGTGGTCTACTTCCAAAAAATCAGCCATTGAAAACTCCATGGAGCCGTTCTACTCTGACACACATGGGGTCCTCATGAGTCGAAATCGACTCGGAGGCAACTGGGTTACATAAAACCTGATGTGTGAATGTCATATAAAATAAATATAGACGTACCATTTCACTCACACCTCACCTAAGCTATCCCCTTGCCCTAGTTTATAGGTCTTTGAACAATAAATATGGTGTTGATATGAAAGTCTTTGTTTCCCTGAGTAGATAAGGCATTCCAGAAATCCAAGATAGAAGTATAATAACTAATACCTTATAATTGTATTGGGAGTCCCTGGGAGGTACAAATGGTTAACTCCCTTGGCTGCTAACCAAAAGGTTGGCAGTTCAAGTCCACTTAGAGGTGTCTTGGGGAAAAGGCCTGGTGATCTACTTCCAAAAAATAAACCATTGAAAACCCTGTGGAGCACAGTTCTACTTTGACACACCTGGAGTCACTATGAGTTGGAATCAACTCAGTGGCAACTGGAACTGGAATAAATGGTATTTTAAAAAAATTTGTATTCCCAACTGTTTATCGGGTAATATACAAAGATAAAATCGGTATTTATTTTATATTGAGCTTGTATCTTGCTACTTTGATAAACTTACTTATTAGTTCTAATAGCTTTTTTGTAGGTTTGTTGAGGTTTTCTATCTGTAAGACTATGTTCTTGCAAGTAAACGCAGCTTTACTACTACTTTTCCAATCTGGATGCCTTTTAATTTCTTTTTCTTGCCTCGTTGCACTCATTAGGATCCTTCAATATAATGTTGAGTGAAAGTGATGAAAGTAAATATCCTTGTCTTATTCCCAATTTTAGGGAGGAAGCATTAACTTTCTCATAGATGCCGTTTATCAGGTTGACAAAGCTTCCTTATAATTCCTAGTTTGCTGAAAGGAAATTATTTGGATTATAGGGAATGAGTGTGTAAAGTGGCCTTGCTTTCTGAACTCAACCATTTACAAGTTTTAGTTCTGCACTTATTTTTCTAGATTAAGAATGTGTTTATTTCTCTGTGCAGCATGTTGTGTAAGTTCTTCAGATATATTTTCCAGTTTATTAATTCTCTCTTATGCTGTGTTTCCTTTACACATCTATAGGGTTTTACATTTCAGAGACTATTTTTACTTCTGGAAGTTTCATTTGGTGGTTCTACTTTCTTTTCTTTTAATGTTCCTTCCTTATGATTTTGATGCTTTTATCTCTTTAATCATTGTTAAACACACTTTATAGTCTTTATGAGACTTTTCTAGTTTCTGAATCCTGTGCATTTTGTTTTGAATGTCTGTCTTTCCACAGTGGTTTTGCTTTTGTTTCTGCCAAATGTCCAGGGACATTACTGGCTTAGGAGTTTTGCTAATTCCCATCCATGGGTTCCTGGATCATATGATTCAGTAAATTTAGACCTCAGACGCATATGAAGCATATATCTGTGGTTTCACATTTTCAGGGGGAATCTTTTCTTGTCTTACCCATAGCTCAAACTGAGGCAGGCGAACTTTCTGGTCTCCTTGTTCTTGCAGGTGGATTTTTTTTCTAGTCTGTTCCCATTGAGAGCACACCCCTTTCAGGGCCACAACTTCACATGGGGTCTTGGATCCAACTCCTCACCTTTCTCAGGAGCCCCTTCTACTTTTCTCCTGCTTCTTGCTTCCTTCCCCCACCTCTCTTGGTCACTGAGATGTCTCAGCAAATGCCCTTGAGGCCAGTACAGAAGTCAGCTCATACTTACAGCTCCGACTTTGGTTCATTGTTTGTTTCAGGCCACTGGCAGTTTTCCTTGCTTTCTTGAGAACTTAGCTAAGCTTTTAAAACGGCGATAGCCATTATCTAGCATTTCTAGTTTTTTGTAGCTAGAGAGTTTATAGCTTTTCTAGGCTTCTGTATTGCTAGATAGAAAAGATAGGATTTTGTGCTTTAAGATTGAGTTTAATATACAGAACTATTGGGCATCAGCCAAAGTATAAAATGACTTTTTACATATTTATTAATTTCAATTTTTAAATGGTAGCTCCACTTTTAAAAAGAGATTAGGAGCCTGGTTTTCCTGTATGCTTCCTGAGGAAACAAAAAGGCAGAAACTTGGAGAATAGCAAGACCAGTGGTTGTTATAGGAAGCATGGAACTTCCTGGCAATGACTCGATTAACAGTAGAAAATGAAACCATGGCAGTTTCTCTCTTAATTTGCTACATGGTTTTGTTTTCCATTTTTGGGGTAGGAGGCTCTGCTGTATTAAAGATTGGCTTTTCCAGATTTATTTTATACAGTCTCACTGGTGGTGTACATCCCATTATACTTAGAGTTTTTGTAATTATGTGACTATTATGATATATTTCATATGGGGCTTTGAAACTTTCCATTCCGCTCCTTCTGGAAGAAGCCCTTGTCTTCATGTAGCTGTCGATGTACCTTGGTCATCAGTCACTTTTCAGCCACAGGGTGCGAGAATAGATTTGGGGATCAGATATACCTAGGTTTGAGTCTCAGCCTTGCCAGCTACCAGTTGTTTGGCTGTGGATAAGATATTTAACTGCTTTGTGCCACGCTTTCTTCATCTGTAGTCTTCAAAATGAAGCATCTATTCCCTGTGCTTGTTTTGAAGATAACATTAAATAATGTACATGATAACAGTTTGACAGTGCCTGATACATAATAACCTGTTGCCATCAAGTCAATTCCAACTCATAGCGACCCTATAGGACAGGGTAGAACTGTGCCCTGTAGGGTTTCCAAAGAGCACCTGGTGGATTCGAACTGCCGACCTTTTGGTTAGCAGCTGTAGCTCTTAACCACTACGCCACCAGGGTTTCCTGATACATAATAAGCACTTAATAAATGGCAGCTATTCCTATTATTGTTTTTATTATTACTTTGATCTTTCTTAAGTTGCTGCTTTTTGATATGTTCTAATCATCTCTTGCATATGAGCAGTTGTTCATATGCAGGTTCAAGTTGAAGCTGACAAAAAATTAAAACAAGTTCACAAGAGCCAAAGTACTACCTTGAGTATAACCCACCTGAATTTATAGACTATCTCAAGAATAGATTTGATGCATTGAACACTAATGACTGAAGACCAGACGAGTTGTGGAATGATATCAAGGACATTATACATAAAGAAAGCAAAAGGTCATTAAAAAGACAGGAAAGAAAGAAAAGACCAAAATGGATGTCAGAAGAGACTGAAACTTGCTCTAGAATGTAGAGTAGCTAAAGCGAATGGAAGAAATGATGACATAAAAGAGCTGAACAGAAGATATCAAAGGGTGGCTCAAGAAGACAGAGGAAAGTATTATAATGAAATGTGCAAAGACCTGGAGTTAGGATGCCTAAAGGGGAGGACACACTCAGCATTTCTCAAGCTGGAAGAACTGAAGGAAAAAAATCAAGCCTTGAGTTGCAATACTGAAGGATTCTGTGGGCAAAATATTGAACGACATGGGAAGCATCAAAAGAACTGGGAAGGAATATATTGAGTCACTGTACCAAAAAGAAGTGGTCAACATTCAACCATTTTAGGAGGTAGCATATGATCAAGAACCGATGGTATTGAAGGAAGAAGCCCAAGCTGCAGTGAAAGCATTGGCAAAAAACAAGGCTCCAGGAATTGATGTAATATCATTTGAGATGTTTCAACAAACGGATGCAACGCTGGAAGTGCTCACTCATCTATGCCAAGAAATTTGGAGCAGCTACCTGGCCAACTGACTGGAAGAGATCCATGTTTATGCCCATTCCAAAGAAAGGTTATCCAACAGAATGCAGAATTTATTGAACAATATCATTAATATTGCACACAAGTAAAATTTAACTGAAGATCATTTAAAAGCAGTTGCAGCAGTACATCAGCAGGGAACTGCCAGAAATTCAAGCTGCATTCAGAAGAGGATGTGCAACAAGGGACATCATTGCTGATGTCAGATGGATCTTGGCTGAAAGCAGAGACTATCAGAAAGATGTTTACCTGTGTTTTATTGACATTGCAAAGGCATTCCACTCTGTGGATCATAACAAATTATGGATAACATTGCAAAGAATGGCAATTCCAGAACACCTAATTGTGCTCATGCAGAACCTGCATATAGACTGGTCTAAATAATGTAATTCATTGGCCCAAGTTTAAGAGTTGATCAGAATCTCATCTGGCCACTCAGACAGGATACTCTAATCTAGATTTCCACCCCTTCTAAACCCTTCAATTTAACATAAAACGAAACACAAACTTGACACAGTAAGACAGACAACCTGACGGATGTCCAACCAAAACCTGACCCATCTGCCCCTATCCTATTATTTGGGTTTTCAGTCCTCCTATCAGGCGGTGAGGATGTCTAATAGCCTGATGGGATGACTCTTGGCAGTCCTTCCCAGAACCTGAAGTGTGCTATCCTGACCAGTAACCAGAACTTTCAAAAAGCAAAAGTGAAAGCACTTATTAGTGCAGCGGTGCTGCGAGTAAACTTACCGGTTCTCCAAGATCGCTGAATGAAGAAGTTGCAGGTGGCCACTCCGCAGTTGAAGGACGAGGTAAGAATGACTCGCAGGGCCACCTGGCACCAAGCAGGGAGGCTCTGAGCACCCCATCTGGATCACTAGAATTTGTTACCCAGTGCAAGGGGTTCGCTGCTTGGAATGCGTCTAGCCAAGAGACAGACTCAAGCTTTCGTTGAAAGCAAAGGTTTATTACGTGTGACAAGTAAAGAGACGGGGAGATAGCTCTCAAAGCACTGTCTGTCTGAAAGCACGCGAGGATGGGTTTTTATGAGGCTAGGGTGGTGCTTCAACAAGGTTTTTCTCTCCCTTTCCGGGAACTCTCCTCCCATGCCCTTCTTGGGAGTTCCAGGTGTTTAGTCCCCGGGGCCCGGATGTCCGCATGCACGGCCTACGCACTTCTAATCAGTCTGGGCGGTCTGGAGTTCTACTTTATTGTGTCCTTTCCGGCTATCTTTGGTTCCGCTTAGAGGGTTTTGGGTTCCGGGGTCAGTTAAAGACAGTGCCTTCGGTGAGTGCGCAGGCGTCGGGCAACCGGTCTTAATTAGTTTGGTGGCTGAGGTGTAGCCGACCGCAAAGCTGCAACTCGAAAACATATATTTCAAAATTAACCAAAGACCCTTTTATAGTTCCCTGTTACTAACACTGATAAGGATTTTTCAACCTCTGCACTGTTGACATTTTGGGCCGTATAATTCCTTGTTGTGGGGCACTGTCCTGTGATTTGTAAAATGTTTAGCAGCATCCCTGGCTTCTATCCCCTGGCACCCCACTCCCCGGGGTATGACAATGAGAAATGTCTTCAGACACTGCCAGATGTCCTCTGGGGGACAAAATCTCCTCTGATTGAGAGGCACTGACCTAATGGTACGTAAATAATCCTGCAGTGGAATAGTCCAAGTTTTGGGATGAGGGAGGAATACTCTATCCTGCCCTACTGGAAAGACCTTATCTCTCGTTGAATTCAGTTCTCATGAGCTTTTCAGTGATCTGAACTGACTGTTGAAGATTGAGCTTTGTAGTATGGCACCTGGACTCTTAAGCACATGATCTATGCGACATGTTAGAATGTACTCCTTTCCTTGGGAACAATCCATGCATGGTGTTTAAGTAGAACTGTTTTATCCCTTTAACGGTTCTTTTGTTTTGGTTGCAGGTGGCACAGCTAGAAAAAGATATTTATGGAATTCCAATGAGTGGTGATGGATGATGCAGTTCAGATAACGAAGGTAAGGGAAATAAAACCAGAACTGTGAGGAGAGTTTGTCAGCCAGGTTAGTGTCCTCACAAAACAAAGCTAAAATCAGGTTCCTTCTATCTCCATTTTATTTCTAAGCCATGAGAATAGCTTGTGTTTCATGATTAAAAACATTATACTGATCATCTGTTAAGACTCTGGTTCTCAACCTGGTCATGAATCAGAAGCACTTAAAAAACAAACAAACAAGACCAAAGTCTATGCCCTGCTACCTTGCCTTGCTCTGTCGGAGAGCACAGGTGACCCTGATATTCATCCTTGTTGAAGAACTGAGGCACTGAGAAATTCAAAGAATGCAGTACACCCGCTTCTCACTTATTAATATGGTTAGGTTCCAGAGACCAGATTGTTATGTGAAAATTGGCCTTATGCAAGAGTCAGGCCCGCACCCTATCTTCAGTGCCGGGTGTCTCCCAGTCGCTCACCTCCTGTCGGGTACCACTGTCTCCCCCCGCCCCCGCCCCGAGCGCCTCCGTAGCCGCAGGAGCCCACCATCACGTGGCAGCGCTCCAGGCCTCTGCGCAGACGCCTGCGCCCCACCTCTCCGTGGGCCCCAGAGCCCCGATGCTGGTCAGCTCCTGAGCCTACAAGCAGGTGAGGCCCAGCCACTTGGGCCTAGCCGAGTCTGTGGAGGTGGCAGAGACTTCCGAACCCCCCACCCGACCCCTGCGCCCTGGTTCCCACCGCTTCCTCGCACCCCAGGGACCCCCGTCTCTTGCCTGCTGCCCGCCGCCCCATGCTGGCCACGGGCCCTGTCCAGTTCCTCCACCCTACCCGGGTAATACCAGCTGCCGGCAGCCTGCGCATCCTTGCTCTCTCTCGCAAATGTCACCCTCCTCCTCTTCCCGTCTCCTCGTTAATGCACAAAATAGTCGGACAGTACATTTTTTCCTACTGTAAATGCGAAATGTCAGATAGCAGGAAGACTTTTTCCCAGTTGAATGGGTTTGGCGCACTGTTAAATCAATTGACCATAGATGTATGGATTTATTTCTGGACTCTCAGTTCTGTTCTGTTGATTTATGTGTGTATCCTAATATCAGTACTACTGTTTTGATTACTGTAGCTTTGTAGTACGTTTTGAAATCAGGAAGTGTGAATCCTCCAACTTTGTTCTTTTTTTTTTTTTTAATATTGTTCTGGCTTCTTGGGGTCCTTTGCAATTCCGAATGAATTTAAGGATCGGCCTTTCCATTTCTGCAAAAAAGGCTGTTGGAGTTTTGACAGGGATTGTGTTGAATCCATACATCATTTTTGGTAGCATTGACATCCTAACAATATTAAGTCTTCTAATCCACGAACATGGATGTCTTTCCATTTACGGAAATCTCCTTTGATTTCTTGGGGTTTTTTTTTTGTTGTTCTTTTTCTTAAGGTATGAAGGATACCATCAGGCATAATGTACTGGGGAAAATATATGTAAACTATGTGACAAAGGGTTGCAATTTAGAGTTCTTACAAATTAATAAGAAAAGTGCACAAGATCCTGTAGACCAGTAGTCCTCAACTGGGGGATGATTTTGCCCCCTAGGGGACATTTGGCAATATCTGGAGACATTTTTGGTTGTCACAATTGAGGGGGGTGCTACTGGCCGGCATCTAGTGGTTAGAGGCCAGAGGTACTGCTAGACATCTATAATTTATAGGACCATCCTCTACAGCAAGAATTATCAGTCCCAAAATGTCAATAATGCTGAGGTTGAGAAACCATGCTGTAGGTAAGTGAGTAATAGACATTAAGAGACAATTGACAAGAGACCATACAAATGGTTAATAAATGTTTTTAAAAAATTGTTCTATTACTAATAATCAAAGACATGATAATCAAAATACCAGGATACTATTTCCACTTGAAAATAACCCATCCTAGTATGGTATAAAAATATTTTTATTTTCTCATATTCCTGGATGACAAATTGGCAATATACACACATGCACACGCACAAACACAGAACCAAAAGCCTTAAAAATATTTATATCCCATGGCTCTACAGTTTTTCTTTCAGAAGTCTTTTCTAAGGGAATGAAGTGGAAATATATATTCACGTAAGCAGTAGTTTTCAAAAATTGTAATTTGCATGTATGGAAAAAAAGAGGCAAAAATAAGTCAAAATTTTAGAATGTAGAAGATGTTCCTACGTGTTACTACCAGCTAGAAATAATAAAGGAAAAGAGTGATCAAGTTAAAAACAAAAATGACCAAGTTGAGAAACTATACTATTAGCAGATTTAAAAGACAGACTAAAAACTATAAAAAAGCAACACTTTAATAAGATGTTAGTGTTCTCAATATATGTAGAACATACGTTTATAAGGAAGGTAACCAGCCTGATAGAAAAATAGGCGAAGGTCATGAACAGGCAATTTATCAAAACTTCACTCCTAGGAAAAAATACAAATAACAGGAAGATTTGAAATAACAGTTTCACTATTTTACTCTTCTGTATTGCTTACATTTTGTATAACAGAACACAATACACTTTTTTTGTGTCCTGCTTTTTTCATTCAACATTGTATCTATGACGTCCAATCATGTTGTGTGTATCGGTAATTTATTCATTTGTATCTCTGACTAGAATTCCATTGTATGAATATATCACAATTTATCTATATACCTATTTTGGGACATTGGTTATTTACATTTTTTGACTATTATAAATAAAGCTGCAGTGAACATTCATATGCAGGTCTTTGTGTAAACATACATCTTCATTTATTAAGCATGTAAATACTTAGAAGTAAAATTCCTAGCACTTTGAAGATTCGTATGTTTAGTTTAAAGTAGACACTGCCTGTGATGGTTTAGATTGTATGTCAGCTTGACTGGGCCATGATCCTCAGTGTTTATATGTGATCACCCCCATGATGGGATCTTCTGTGAGTAGCCAGTCAGTTGAAGAGGAGTTTCCTTGGGCTTGTGGTCTGCATCCAAATATAAGTGGACATTCTGGCTTTTTCCTGCTCTGGATCCTTCAACTGCCTTCTGTTCATCTCACCTCTGGTTCTTGGGTCTTGAGCTAGCAGTGTACCTGCCGATTTTGGGATTCGTCCATCTTCACAGCTTGTGAACAAGAGCCCTGCTCTCCAGCCTGCTGATCTTGGGTTCACCAGCCCCTGCGGCTACGTGAATCAGGAGAACCCTCTATCCTGATCCACGAACTTGGGACATGCCAGCTTCTGCAATCACGTGAGCCATTTCCTTGATATAAATCTCTCTGTATATATATTTATACACTTATTGGTTTTGCTTCTCTAGAGAACCCAGCCTAAGACACTGCCAAACAGTTTTCCAGAGCAGTAGTGTTGGTTTACACAACCACCAGCAGTATATGAGAATCCCAGTTGCTTCACATCCTTGTCAACACTTGTTATTGTGAGCCCTTTCAACTATAACCATGCAGGTCTTTTTTACGTATTTACCTGTTAAGGTGTGCAGATGTGTATTTCATTTTGAAAGATGAGATTATACCATGCCAGTTCTATAATGTGCTTTTAAATTTATTTATTTTGTTGTTGTTGTTGAGAATATGCATAGCCGAACATAACACTAAGTCAACAGTTTCTACATGTACAGTTCAGTGACACTGATTACATTTTTCGAGTTGTGCAGCCATTTTCACCCTCCTTTTCTGAGTTGTTCCTTCCTCATTGACATAAACTTACTG
>NW_004444040.1:1446914-1448704 GCF_000243295.1 Trichechus manatus latirostris
CAATAGTTTCTGGGGTTCATCCACCCTCCACGGCTCCAGAAAGTCCGGAGTCCACGAGACTTTGAAATTCTGTTCTGCATTGTCCTTCTCTTCATCAAGATTCTTCTGTAGAATGTCTGATCAAAATGTTAGTAATGGTAGCCAGGCACCATCCAGTTCTTCTGGTCCCATGGTAAAGGAGGCAGTTGTTCATGGAGGCAACTAACCACACATTCCATTTCTTCCACCTATTCCTGACTCTCCTTCTTCCTCTTTTGCACCAGGTGAATAGAGACTAATTGTTGTGCCTTGGGTGGCTGCTTTTAAGCTTTTAAGACCCCAGGCACTATGCAACGAGTTAGGAAGCACTAAGCATGTTATGGAAACCCTGGTGGTGAAGTGGCTAACAGCTACAGCTGCTAACCAAAAGATTGGCGGTTAAAATCCACTAGGCGCTCCTTGGAAACCTTATAGGCAGTTGTCTGTCCTACAGGGTCGCTATGAGTTGGAATTGATTTGACGGCAGTGGGTTTTAAGCATGTTATTGAAGCCTTGGTGGCATAGTGGTTAAGAGCTCCGCTGCTAACCAAAAGGTCAGCAGTTCAAATCCACCAGCCACTCCTTGGAAACCCTACGGGGCAGTTCTACTCTGTCCTGTAGGGTCACTGTGCATCGGAACTGACTCGATGGCACCTAACAACAACAAAGCACGTTATTAGGCCAATTAACTGGGATGTCCCATGAAACCATGACCCTAAACCTCCAAACCAAGGAACCAAATCCCATGAGGTGTGTGGTTGTACATAAGCAGCCTCAGAAGCTACTCTTTTGTTGTTGCTGTTGTTGTTGTAAGTATATCACACAACTTTTGCCAATTCAGCTTTTTACAGGTGTACAACTTATTGACAGCACTTAAAATAATGGGCTGTGCAGCCCTACCCTTAATCAGCATAATTTTTCTATCACCATAAGCTGAAACTCAGTACTCCATAAGCAATAACTCCCCCTTTCCCCCCACTCCTGCCACTAGTAACCACTAATAAACTTTGGTCTCTATACATTTGCTTTTTCTTGTCTTTTTATATAAATGAGGTCATATAATATTTGTCCTTTTGTGATTGACTTATGTCACTCAACGTAACATCTTCAAGGTCCATCTGTATTGTAGTAAGAATCAAGACTTCATTTATCTTACTGGCTGAGTAGTACCGTTTCTTTTCCCCTGCAAATAATGTGCCCACGTAAATAGCATGCCCATACACATAACGCATAAAAATATTGCTTGGGGGTTGTGCAGTTGGCAACAGTGCATAACGTTTGTTATTGGCATAAGAATATGGTATTCCATTGTTTGTACCACATTTTGTTTATCCATTCATCTATTTATGGACATTTAGATTGTTTCCACTTTTTGGCTATTGTGAATAGTACTACAATGAACATTGGTATACAAGCCTCTTGTTTGAGTCTCTACTTTCAAGTTCTTTTGGGTTTATACCTAGGAATGAATTGCTGGGTCATATAGTAGTTCTATTTTTAGTTTTTTGAGGAACCGCCACACTGTTTTCCACAATGGCTGTACCATTTTGCATTCCCACCATCAATGGATAAGGATTCCAATTTTCTCCATATTCTCACCACCGTTTGTTATTTTCTTTTTTTTTAAATCTTAGCCATCCTAGTGGGACTGTGCTCTTTTTTTTTTTTAAATATTTTATTGTACTTCAGGTGAAGGTTTACAGAACAAATAGTTTCTCATGTAACAGTAGCACACATGCTGTTTTATGATATGGGTTAACAACCCCACAACA
>NW_004444040.1:1449706-1461534 GCF_000243295.1 Trichechus manatus latirostris
TCCAGACAGAGGTTGTCCATTTGGTCTCGTGCATCTGATTGATCTAAGAAGCATACTCCTTACATATATTATTTTTTGTTTTATAGTCCTATCTTATCTTTGTCTGAAGAGTGAGCTTCGGGAATGGCTTAAGTTCTGGGTTAACAGTGCATCTGGGGGCCATAGTTTTGGGGGTACCTCCAGTCTCTGTTAGACCATTAAGTCTGGTCTTTTTACGTGAATTTGAGTTCTGTTCCACACTTTTCTCCTGCTTCGTCTGGGACTGTCCGTCGTATTCCCTGTTAGGGCGGTCTTTGGTGGTAGCTGGGTGCCGTCTAGTTCTTCTGGTCTCAGACTGGTGGAGTCTGGGAGTGAGCTTTTAAATTTTAAATTTTTATTAAAGCATACACACACAGTTGAAAATACTGCAAGAAAACCCAGAATAAACATGTTCTCCAGCTCCCCCTCCTACTCTCCTTTATTTTTGAAACTGTTTTGTGATAATCTCCACAATTCTAGACAATATGCTTATATTGCTATCTCTCTTCCTTTTTTTAAATCAGCTTACCACAAATTTTTGAGTAGTTGATCCTCAACTACTCCCTCTCCTCTCCGTACTCTCTCTCCTGTCTTTGGGTTCCCTATTTCGCTGCAATGTCTCGCAGAACTCAGAGACCATATAAAGGAAATGGCTCACTCGGTTGTGGAGGCTAGCAAGTCCTAAATTTGTGGGTCAGGTGTAGGCTTCTCCCAACCCATGAGGCTGTAGGAGCTGACAGCCCAAACTGACAGTTCGTATCACAGGCTGCTGGCTCACAAAGCTGTGGAAACTGGTGAATCAGGTTACATAATTGGCTGCTGGACCAAGGGGCTCTGGAGGCCGGCAAATTCCAGAATCAGCAGGTCAGACAGCAGGCCTCTGGGGAGGGCAGTTGATGACAAGCCGGACGTGGAATCCAGAGAGAGCCTCCCCAGGACACACACATATTTCTTAGCTGCAGGCCACACCCCCAAGGAAGGACCTAACTTTAGTTAAGTGTGGGGCTTGAGTCATGCCCTCCTGAAAGGCTACAACCCAAGACACACCTCACACCAATCCTTAACCTCATCAGAATATAGAGGTCAGGATCCAGAACACGTAAAATGGAGGACAACCACTCAATACCGGGAACCATGGCCCAGCCAAGTCGACTCATAACGCCAACCATCCCAGGTTCCATATATCTTATTTTCATAGTCCTGCTCAGTCATTTGTGTGAGTCACAAAGACCATGGTTAGAGGGCCATATTAAGTAATTCATTGCACCGCAGATCCTCATTTTATCTTGCCTCCTCAGGGACCAAACATTGTACATTAAAAATTGTTTGTAGAAATAATTTGAGACTAGGGTGATATCTTTTTCTAGAGAGGATTCACATTTGTTTATGGCAGGTGCCTTGAGTCTGGGATCCAGGGTCTAGGATTTTAATCCAGTTTTAGGGATTTGAGATGGTTTTTTAAGTACAACTATAGTTCCTACAAAGGCAGGATGACGTTATTTCACCATTAGTATTAGGGTGCAGTCCTTGGAGTTCTTGATCCAAACAAGGCACCATGGTGTTTTACCAGCTGCCTCTTCCTCACCCAGGCTGTGGGCCCTGGACTTTCTTCCTGTGAGCTTGTCAGAAGTGCTGCTCAGGTCATGTGACTCGCTTCTTCTTAAACCAGCAAGTGCCCCCAGGGGAAGAGAGACTCCAAACACTGGCTGCATCACCTTGGATTTTCTTTTCCAAGATTATTGTTAGTAGTTTTTCATAGTTTTGTTTACCTTACCAGTATCTTCAAGTCCTGCTTTTCTTGTCCTCAGCGAGAGGTTGGTTTAAGTTACCTAGTTCACCATTTTTAGAGGCAGAAATTCACAGGGTTATGCTAGAATCCCTACTAGCATATAAAGTCTGGAAGGTTAGGATCTTAGTTTTTTCACTGCTGTACGCCCAGGGCTTGCAGTGTGCCTAGCAAATATAGTATGAGCTGAATAATTACTTGTTAAGTAAGTAAAGTGCTAGTTTTATAAAATAAATTAGACATTCTTCTTATGTTTCTGTTGTTCGTCCTGTTAACTGCAATTTCTCATACAGACACTAGGTAATATGAGATCCATAACTGTGGCCATGCTCCTACCAGGTCGGATATGTCACCTTTCAGTGATGTTTTGGCCCTGGAGAGAATTAACTCATGAATGACCTTGGTCTCCTGGCATGAAGTTCTTTGGAGAGTCTCACTTCTTTGGTCTGAGGGATTTGTTGTGACAAAATGAATAACCAGGTGCAAGGTAGCTGAGACGATGCCAGTTTCCTTCTCCCATCTTTATAGTATGAGCTGTTGTTGGTCATAGCAATCTGAACTTTCTGCTTGCTATTATACAAATTTAAGAAGGGTGGGGGAAGGAAGGGGGGAAAAAGGAAGTTAAAAATTAAATCCATAATATAGTTATGGCATTAAATTAAAAAAAAAACCCATTGCCATCGAGTCAATTCTGATTCATAGCGACCCTGTAGGACAGAATAGAACTGCTCCATAGTGTTTCCAAGGAGCAGCTGGTAGATTCGAACTGCTCACCTTTTGATTAGCAGCTGAGCTCTTAACCACTATGCCACCAGGGCACCGGTTATGACATTAAGAATGTTTAAAATTAGAAATTAAAATGTAATATTAAGCATTACATTTTAAAAATGTAAAAATTAGATACAAAAGATTAAAAGCACAGCAATTAGTCATAGTTAAAGCTTGGACTCAACTTTGCAAATGTAGGGGTTAATAGTTTACAAAAGAGAATAAAAATTAAAAGAACTTGCAAATGAATGAAGAGTTAAAAATGGATGTTCAGAGATGTTGTTGCTGTATGCACAACTAATCAGAAGAGAGAATAGAAGAAACAAAAGATAAAATACCTAGAAATAACTTTTCAGGAAATGTGCAAGATCTGTGAGAGAACTTAAAAGCACTACTGACAGACCATTTTTACAGTTGATAGAGATTGTTCAACACATTGTGTTGGCAAGGACAGAGGGAAACAGGTACTCCCATGAAGCTGATGGAAGTGTAAATTGGTACATCCTCTTTAGAGGGTTGTTTTGCAAATTAAAATAACAAATGCTGATATACTTTTACCAGCAAGTGTACTATAATGGGTTTATTCTACAGATATACATGTACAGATGTGAAATGACTTATGTGTACAGTGTTTTTTCTTGCAACATTGTGAAAACAAAGGATGAGAATCCGTTTAAATATCTGTCAGTAGAGGACGGAAATAAGTTGTGCCACATCCATACAGTAGAATATGATTTTTAAAGAATGAGGCAGTTTTTTGTATACCAGTCATGGAAGGATCTTTAAGACATATTAAATGACCAAAAAAAACAAAAACAAAGCAAGGTGTCTTTAATAATGTGTATGGTATACTACCATATATGTGGGAAGAGAAACAGAAATGTGTATTTGCTGGTATATCTGTAGAGTCTTTCTGGAAATGATAAGTGGTTGCTTCCTAGGAGGAGAGTTGGGTAGCTGGTTGTCCAGAGGTAAGGGAACGTTTACTTTTTACCATGTTTCATTTTGTACCTTTTGAATTTTTTACCCTGTGTGTTTTCTATTCTACATGCGTAAGTTTAAGAGTTTAAAATTGTTCTGTGATGAATCCAAAGCCCAATAGATGCTTTTAAAGTTAGAGTCAAAATCAAAAAAAAAAATTTAATAAGAAGAGGAACTAATAAAGGAAAATGGAGGTCTGTAGGAAGGTTCTTTGGGTAATTCAACAATGGACTGAATTACAGTCCATTGTTAAAACACGAAGTATTTCCCTGGCAAGGTAAATTCTAAGAGGCAGATGGCTCTGACACATTTTTCCTCCTGGTCCAGTCTATGGAGCACCTGTTATGTGAGGGGCGCTTTGATGGGTGCTGGGTAGGTCCTGTGAGCAGAGCAGACAGAGCATAGAGAGTCCTGATTATAATTGACAGGTAAACATATATGCAGTTAATGTATTAAGTTCTGTGAAAGCAGTGAATAGGCTGCTGTGGTAGTGAATATGTGGAATAGGGTTGGCGTGAAAATGGTCCTACCATAACTAACTGGGGCAGATTTCGTTTGAGCTGAGGCCTGGCTGATGAGAGCAGAAGCTTCCAGGCAGAAGCAACTGTTGTGTGAAGACTACATGACAACAGTACATTACTAGTTCTAACTTCTGGTCTGATCAGTGGGTTATAGAATTTAAATTTCCTCAAAGCCCAACAACAGAGAACACGTTGTTACACTGAGGTAAACAAGATCATACCTCTCAGAGCCTTTATGAAGTGTATTCTATCTTCAGCCATAGATCGTATGATTCCAGCTGGTATTTGAGAGGGAAGGATTGGTATTTAGTAGAGTTATGCTCCCCTGTATCTTAATTTTCTCAATTATTGTGTAAAGTTTTCATTTTCTAGAAAGAGACTAATCTGGAATGAGAATGAATTCTCACCAGTAAAGCAAAGCTCTAACTAGGTCATCTGACTTTACTTCTGTGCTCTGCATTCACACTGATTATAAAAGAGCCTTTCATGATTTTTCTAGCCTTTCATCACTGCCAGACTCTCCACAGGCATTGTGAAAGAATTAACCCACCCCCTACCCCATGCCTGTCTCGTGGACTCTTTCGTAGAGTCCACACCGCACTGTTTAGGTCAGCAGCACTTCTTTGCAGACAGAGATATGAACAGCCCTCCTTCAGATGATAAGGGATTTCAGTATTGATTGATTTCGTAGCCATGGAAGTTAATACCTGCAGTATCTAATAGATATAGTGACTTATGTAGCCTGTTTTTGCCAAATTATTAGGCCAAAGTGTAAGAAGTGTTCATATTTAAGTTATCTACATATAAAATTCATCTCTAAATGGTTTCTCTCTAGTCCATCGGATAGGAGGTTGTCGAATGCTTCAGATAACCTAGATATTCATAATTAACTTTTTTTTTTAAATCGTGCTTTAGGTGAAAGTTTACAGCTCAAGTTAGTTTCTCATACAAAAATTTATGCACACATTGTTATGTGATCCTTGTTGCTATCCCTATAATATGACCACACATTCCTCCCTTCCACCCTGGACTTCCCATGTCCATTTAACCAGCTCCTGTCCCTTTCTGTCTTTTCATCTCGCCTTTGGACGGGAGCTGCCCGTTTAGTCTCGTGTATGTACTTGAACTAAGAAGCACACTCTTCACATTTTATGTATTATAGTCCAGTCTGTTCTTTGTCTGAAGAGTTGGCTTCGGGAATGGTTTTAGTCCTGGGTTAACAGAGTCCGGGGGCCATGTCTTCTGGGGTCCCTCCAGTCTCAGTCAGACCATTAAGTCTGCTCTTTTTAGTAGAATTTGAGTTCTGCACTCCACTTGTGTCCTGTGCCGTCAGGGACTCTCTGTTGTGTTCCCTGTCAGGGCAGTCATTGGTGGTAGCTGAGCACTATCTAGTTCTTCTGGTCTCAGGCTGATGGAGTCTCTGGTTTATGTGGCCCCTTTTGTAATTAACTTCTTAAAAGAGGATAATTAGTACCGAAATAGTTGTTTCAAGTTTTGCCTTCTGTAGAGGAGGAATAGAGGAGGAAAATGAACATGGAACTCTGAAGGAATATTTAGCAAGCTGCTTGTGGCATAATTGGGATAGTAAAGGATTTGCATCCATACATCCCAAGGAAACTATAGTTATAGAGTTAATTATATTGATTTTCTTCCCAGTCACTTATAATAAATTCCAACAACAGATTCCAAACAATTCTGGTGAAATTAGTCTCTTGGAGCCTTCCAGTTTACCTACTTTATTATTGTCACTATAAAATATTCTCTAAGATCATCTGAGTTTTTAGTCACTTAAATCCTTCGTTTTCTCCAGTCATCTTTAATACTTTCCTTTCCTGTCAAGGCTAGACCCTGGTTCAGCAGTTCAACCTTCTCATGCCAGTACTCAATTACATTGCTTATAGTTCTGTCACTTCACCCAGCAAAACCTTAATTTTGTATATTCTCCAAACCCTGACTGCGTAGAGCATTTTTTCAGAGAAGAATCCTGGAAAAGTTGGTCTCATCTCACCTGGGCCCTTAGGGCTGCCCGTTGCCAACATTTCCTGCCATTTTCTGCAGTAGCAATCTTAGCCTTACCACTTCTTAAAGCTTTATCCTACTATCTCCCCCTCTCTTAGCCTTTGACCTTGTTGCATACTTCACAGCAATCTTGAAGATGTCAGATTGGAGCTTCTTTACTTTTCTACCAGTTCTCCTCCCTCTTCCTAACTTAAGGAGTCCTGGTGGTGCATTGGTTAAGCTTTTGGCTGCTAATCTAAAGGTCGGCAGTTCTAACCCACCAGCTGCTCCACAGGAGAAAGATGAGGCAGTCTGCTTCTGTAAAGATTTAGAGCCTTAAGGTCATGGAAGCTCCATAGACACATCCAAACTCGATGAGGGACTGAATTGCTGGGCTGAGGGCTTTGGGGACCATCTACCTCAATTGGCATAACACAGTTTATAAAGAAAATGTTCTTCATTCTACCTTGGTGAGTAGTGTCTGGGGTCTTAAAAGACTGTGAGTAGCCATCTAAGATAGTCTACTGGTCTCACCCCTTCGGGAGCATGGGAAAATGCAGAAAACAAGATACAAGGGAAAGATTAGTCCAGAGGACTAATGGACCACAACTACCACGGCCTCCACCAGACTGAGTCCAGTACAACTGGATAGTGCCCAGCTACCACCACTGACTGCTCTGACAGGGATCACAACAGAGGGTCCCAGACAGAGCTGGAGAAAAATGTAGAACAAAATTCTAACTCACAAAAAAGACCAGACTTACTGGCCTGACAGAGACTGGAGAAGCCCCAAGTGTATGGCCACCGGACAGTCTTTAAGCTCAGTAATGAAGGTGATTGTAATTTCTTTTGCTTCTCTTGTTGCAATGGCTGTTGTTGATTCCAACTCCTAGTGATGCTTTATGGCAGAGTAGAACTGCCCATAGGGTTTCCTAGGCTGTAATCTTTACAGGAGCCGATTGCCAGGTCTTTTCTCCCTCAGAGTGGCTGGTGGGTTCGAACTGCCGACCTTTCCGTTACCAGCCAAGTGTTTAACTATTGCGCCACCAAGGCTCCTTGTTGCAATGGCTAGGGGCTCTAAAACAATATTGAATAGAAGAAGTGATAGTGGATGTCCTTGTCTTATTCCTGATTTTAAAGGGAATGTTTTCAGTATTTCCCTGTTAAATATGATGAATGCATAGTGGTGGTGGTGGTGCTGTTTTTAATAATAAATGTTTTATCAGGTTAAGGAAATTTCCTTCTTTTCCTAATTAGGAGGTTAAAAAATCATGAATTGATGTGTTTTTATCCAGTGCTTTTTCTACATCTATTGAAATGATTGGTGTTTTTTTTTTAAATATGGATGAATTTTATGTGTGTGTGTGTGTGTATTAAAGCATCCTTGCACACCTTGGATAAACTCAAATTGATCATGATTTATTATCTTTTTTCATATACTGGCTTCAGTTTGCTAATTATTTTGTTTAGGGTTTTTTGAGTCTATATTATTGAACAGAAATTGGCCTGTAATTTCTCTTCTAGTAATTTTTATCCAGTTTAGAGTCAGGTTTTTTCTCTTCTCTTAGAATGAGTTGGGAATTGTTCCCTCTTTTTATCTCATCTATAATACTGTCTGGGCCCAATGTTTTCTTTGTGGGAAGATCTTTAGCTTCTGGTTTAACTTCTCTAATATTTATAGGACTGTACAGGTTTTTATTTCTTCCTGAGTTATTTAATAAGTTCTATTTTTCTACAGATTTGTCTATTTCTTTTAAATTTTCATAATTATTTGCCTATAGTTGTTCATAATATTCTCAGTTTTTCACATGTATCTAGTTATTTCTACTTTTCATCCAGAATATTAAATCATGCCTTCTCTTTTCATCTGTTTTGTTAATTTATCAAAGAACTCTCCTTTGGCCTTGTTTCTCTTTTTATAAAGTCTATATTGTATATTCTTTTTACTGTATTTCTATATCAATTGCTCCTGTTATTTCTAAGCAGCTCTATAATTGACATACAATAAACTACATATTTAAAGTGTAAAATTTATTATGTTTTGACATATGCATATACCAGTGAAACTGTCACCACAGTCAACAGAGTGTGAACATATCCATCACCCCCTGTTAAGGATTGAATTATATCCCCCAAAAAATGTTTGTATCCATTTGGCTGGGCCATGATTGCTGATATTGTGTGATTTTCCTTTATGTTGTAAATCCTGCCTCTATGATGTTAATGAGGAAGGATGGGTGGCAGTTGTGTTAGTAAGGCAGGACTCAATCTACAAGATTGGATTGTGACCTGAGGCAATCTCTTGAGATACAAAAGAGAGAAGAATGAGCAGAGAGATGGGGGACCTCATACCACCAAGAAAGCAGTGCCAGGATCAGAGCATGTCCTTTGGACCCGGGATCCCTGCGCGGAGAAGCTCTTAGTCCGGGGGAACATTGATGAGAAGGCCAGCAGAGGGAGAAAGCCTTCCCCTGGAGCTGACCCCCTAACTTTGGACTTTTAGCCTACATTACTGTGAAGAAATAAATTTCTGTTTGTTAAAGCCATCCACTTGTGGTATTTCTGTTGTAGCAGCACTAGATAACTAAGATGCCCCCTAAAGTTTTCTTATGGCCTTCATAATCCCTCTCGATCCTACCTGTTTCTCTGTCCCCCAAAAAAAAGTGATCTGTTTTCTCTTACTATAAATTAGTTTTGCATATTCTATAGTTTTGTATAAATAAAATCATGTAGTATGTACTCTTTGTCTGGCTTCTGTTCAGCATAATTTTGAGATTAATCCATGTTACTGTGTATATGAATAGTATTCCTTTTTATTGCTAATTAGTTTTCCATTATATGAATATACAAAAATTTGCTTATCTGTTCATCTATTGATGGACATTTAGATTGTTTCCAGTTTAGAGCTATTACCAATAAAGCATCTAGGAACATTCATGTACAAGTTTTTGTATAGACATACATTTCCTGTTCTCTTAGATGAATACTGAAGAGTGGAATGGCTGGATTGTATGGTAGATGTGTTTAACTTTTTAAAAACCAAACAGAGTGGTTGTACTTAGGGCTTCGAATCAGTTATTTTCAGTTTGACCCCCTGCTGAGAATTTGCATTTCGACCCAAGATGTCCTGAATCAGTCTGTCTCGTTAAAATTTAGTTTCTGCTTCTGTATATCTGAGTTCAAAATGCAGATTCTCCAGAGGGGGCAGTCAAACATACATTTTAACAAGATCTTGTTAAAATTTAAAGGTTCCTCAGGTGATTCTTATGTATACATCAAAATCACCTGGGGATCTTATTAACATGTGGTTTCTGATTCAGTATACCTGGGATCAAAATGCAAATTCTCAGCAGGAGGTGGAACAGAAAATATCCCCTTCAAAGCACCGGTTGTACTGTTTTGTACATTCACCATCAGTTTGTGAGGGTTCCAATTTCACTGTATCCTCAACAACAACAACACTTGATATGGTTGATCTTTTTCCTCTTAGCCATTCTACTGGATGTGTAATGGTATCTTGTGTTTTACTTTGCATTTCCCTAATGAATGATTTGCAGCATCTTTTCATGTGTTTCTTTGCCTTCTGTATGTCTTTAATGAAATGTCTGTTCAAATCTTTTGCCCATTATTTAACTAGCTTGTTTATTTTCTTATTGTTGAGTTTTGAGACATCTTTATATATCTGGGTACCAATCCTTTATTGAGTATAGGCTTTGCAAGATTTTCTCCCAGACTGGGGCTTGTCTTTTTTATTCTCTTAACAGTGCCTTTCAAAGAGCAAAGGTTTTTAGTTTTGATGAAGACCAATTTATATATTTATTTTTTTCTTTTGTAGATTGTGCTTCTGGTGTGGTGTTTAAGAGATTTTTTACTAATTCAAGGTCACAAGAATTCTCTCTTGTGTTGTTTTCTATCATTTTTGGAATTTTAGGTTTTAAAATTAGGTCTGTGATCCGAATTTATCCCTAAGTATTTCATATTTTTTATGCTATTATAATTTTTTTTTATATTTCATTTGTTCATTGTATATAGAAATACAGTTGATTTTTTATATTGATCTTGTATCCTACAACCTTACTAACTCACTTATTCTAATCTTGTTTGTGAATTCCCTTGGATTTTCTGCAGAGATGATCATCTTGGCTGTGATGCAGTTTTGTATCTTCCTTTCCGATACGAATGCCTTTTTTCTTGCCTCATTCCACTGTCTAGAACCTCCAGTCCAGTGTTGAAAAGAAGTGGTTAAAGCAGACTTCCTTGCCTTTTTCCTCATCTTGTTGTTGTTGTTGTTAGGTGCCGTCAGGTCAGTTCGGACTCATAGTGACCCTAGGTACAACAAAACAAAACACTACTCGGTCCTGCACTATCCTCATAATCTTTGTTATGCTTGAGCCCCTCGTTGCAGCCACTGTGTCAGTCTGTCTCATTTAGGATCTTCCTCTTTTTCGCTGACGGTCTGCTTCAGCAAGCATCATATCCTTCTCTAGGGACTGGTCCCTCCTAATAACACATCCAATGTACGTGAGACGAAGTCTCGCCATCCTCGCTTCTAAGCGTTCTCACTATACTTCTGAGACAGATTGGTTCGTTCTTTTGGCAGTCAATAGTATATTCAATATTCTTTGCCAACACCCTAATTCAAAGATGTCAGTTCTTCTTCCATCTTCCTCAGTCACTGTCCAACTTTCGCATGCATATTAGGCAATTGAAAACACCATGGCTTGAGTCAGGCTCACCTTAGTCCGCAAAGTAACATCTTTGCTTTTTAACACTTGAAAGAAGTTTTTGGCAGCAGATTTGCCCAGTGCAGTGTTTTTGATTTCTTGACTGCTGCTTCCATGGGTGTTGATTGTGCATTCAAGTTAAATGAAATCCTTGACAACTTCAGTCTTTTCTCCGTTTATCATGATGTTGCTTATTGGTCCAGCTGTGAGGGTTTTTGTTTTCTTTACGTTGAGGTGTAATCCATACTGAAGGTTGTATTCTTTGATCTTCATCAGTAAGTACTTAAGTCCTCTTCACTTTTAGCAAGCAAACTTGTGTCATCTGTATAACCGAGGTTGTTAATGAGTCTTTTTCCAGTCCTGATGCCACATTCTTCTTCATATAGTCCAGCTTCTCAGATTATTTGCTCAGCATACAGATTGAATAAGTATGGTGAAAGGATACCACCCTGACGCACGTTTCCTGATGTTCACCCGTTCTTTTTGGTACAGTGACTGTGTATTCTTTCCATCCTCTTTTGATGCTTCCTGCGTCGTTCAATATTTTGTCTATAGAATCCTTCAAAATTACAACTCAAGGCTTGAATTTTTTCTTCAGTTGTTTCAGCTTGAGAAATGCTGAGCATGTTCTTCCCTTTTGGTGTTTTTTTTGTTTTTTGTTTTTTGTTTTTCTGTTGTGCTTTAGGTGAAAGTTTACAGCTCAAGTTAATTTCTCATACAAAAATTTATACACATATTGTTATGTGACCCTAATTGCAACCCCTATAATGTGACATAACACTCCCCCTTTCCACCTCGGGTTTCCCACGTGCGTTCAAACAACTCCTAGCCCTTTCTGCCTTCTCATCCCACCTCTTGACAGGAGCCGCCCATTTAGTCTCGTGTATCTACTTGAACTAAGAAGGACACTCTTCACAAGCATCATTTTGTTTTATAGTCCAGCCTAATCTTTGTCTGAAGAGTTGGCTTCCGGAATGGTTCCAATTCTAGGTTAACAGAGAGTCTGGGGGCCGTGTCTTCTGGGGTCCCTCC
>NW_004444040.1:1461733-1464277 GCF_000243295.1 Trichechus manatus latirostris
TCCTTTGCTCCAGGTGGGTTGGGATCAACTGATGCATCTTAGATGGTCGCTTGCTAGCTTTTAAGACCTCAGGCACCACTCACCAAACTGGAACGAAAAACCTTTACTTAATAAACTTTGTTACGCCAGTTGACCTAGATGTCCCCTGAAACCATGGTCCCCTAACCACTGCCCCTGCTACTCTGTCCCTTGAAGTGTTTGTTTGTATTCAGGAAACTTCTTAGCTTTTGGTTTAGTCCAGTTGTGCTGACTTCCCCTGTATTGTGTGTTGTCCTTCCCTTCACCTAGGATGATTCTTCTCTGCTATCTTGTTACTGAATTCTCCTCTCCCTCCCTCCCCACCCTCCTAACCATCAAATAATGTTTTCTTCTGTGTTTAACCTTTTCTTGAGTTCTTATAATAGTGGTCTCATACAATATTTGTCCTTTTGTGACTGACTAATTTCACTCAGCATAATGCCTTCCAGATTCATCCATTCATCCATTCCTCATTGTTCTTTATCATTGCATAGTATTCCATTGTGTGAATATACCATAATTTGTTTATCCATTCGTCCACTGATGGGCACCTAAGTTGTTTCCAACTTTTTAATATTGTGAATAGTGCTTCAATGAACATGAGTGTGCATATATCTATTCGTGTGATGGCTCTTATGTCTTTAGGATGTATTCCAAGGAGTGGGATCACTGGATTATATGGTACTTCTATTTCTAGCTTTTTAAGGAAGTGCCAAATCGATTTCCAAAGTAGTTGTACTGTTTTACATTCCCACCAGCAGTGTATAAGTGTTCCAGTCTCTCCACAACCTCTCCAACATTTATTTTGTGTGTTTTGAATTAATGCTAGTATTGTTGGGGTGAGATGGTATCTCATTGTAGTTTTGATTTGCATTTCTCTAATGGCTGATGATCGTGAGCATTTCCTCATGTGTCTGTCAGCTGCCTGAATGTCTTTGGCGAAGTGCTTGTTCATATTCTTTGCCCATTTTTTAATTGGGTTATTTGTCGTTTTGTTGTTGAGGTTTTGCAGTATCTTGTAGATTTTAAAGATTAGACCCTTATTGGATATGTCATAGCCAAAAAATTTTTCCCAGTCTGTAGATTGTCTTTTTACTCTTTTGGTGACGTCTTTTGATGAGCATAAGTGTTTGATTTTTAGGAGCTCCCAGTTAATCTGCTTTCTCTTCTGATATTTGTGCATTGTTACTCATGGTTTGTATTCTTTTTATGCCGTGTATTAGGGCTCCTAGCGTTGTCCCTGTTTTTTCTTCCACAATCTTTATTGTTTTAGATTCTGTATTTAGGTCTTTGATCCATTTTGAGTTAGTTTTTGTGTATGGTGTGAGGTATGGGTCCTGTTTTCATTTTTTTGCCGATGGATATCCAGTTATGCCAGCACCATTTGTAAAAGATACTATCTTTTCCCAAATTAACGGACTTCGAGGCCTTTGTCAAATATCAGCTACTCATAGGTGGATGAATTTACGTCTGGGTTCTCAATTCCTTTCCATCGGTCTACGTATCAGTTGTTGTACCAGTTCCAGGCTGTTTTGACTCCTGAGGCGATATAATACATTCCAAAATCAGGTAGTGTGAGGCCTCCCACTTTGTTCTTCTTCTTGACTAATGCTTTACTTATCCAGGGTCTCTTTCCGTTCCATATGAAGTTGGTGATTTGTTTCTTCATCTCATTAAAAAATGTTGTTGGAATTTGGAGCAGGATTGCATGGTATGTGTAGATCGCTTTGGGTAGAATTGACATTTTCACAATGTTGAGTCTTCCTGTCTGTGAGCAAGGTATGTTTTTCCACTTAGATGCAGGTCTCTTTTGGTTTCTTGCAGTAGTGTCTTGTAGTTTTCATTGTAGAGGTCTTTTACGTCTCTGGGTAGATTTATTCCTAAGTGTTTTATCTTCTTGGGGGCTATTGTAAATGGTATTGCTTTGGTGATTTCCTCTTCAAGGTTCTCTTCGTTAGTGTAAAAGAATCTAACTGATTTTTGTATGTTTATGTTGTATCCTGAAACTTTGCTGAAATCTTCTATTAGTTTCAGTAGTTTTCTTGTAGATTCTTTGGGGGTTTCTGTGTGTAAGATCATATCTGCAAATAGGCATACTTCTTTCTTACCAATTTGGATGACCTTTATTTATTTTTCTAGCCTAGTTGCTCTGGCTAGGACCTCCAACACAGTGTTGAATAAGAGTGGTGATAAAGGGCATCCTTGCCTGGTTTCCGTTCTCAAGGGGAATGCTTTCAAAGTTTCTTCATGTAGGATGATGTTGGCTGTTAGCTTTGTATAAATGCCCTTTATTATGTTGAGGCATTTCCCTTCTGTTCCTATTTTGCTGAGAGTTTTTATCATGAATGGGTGTTGGACTTTGTCAAAAGCCTTTTCTGCATCAACTGATAAGATCATGTGGTTCTTATCTTTTGTTGTATTTATGTAAGAGATACATTGATTGTTTTTCTAATGTTGAACCATCCCTGCATACCTGGTATGAATTCCTCTTGGTCATCACGAATTATTTTTTTGATACGTTGTTGA
>NW_004444040.1:1464829-1466082 GCF_000243295.1 Trichechus manatus latirostris
GGTTTCACTTGTTTTTCTATTCTCTATTTCATTTATTTCTGCTCTGATTTTTACTATTTCCTTTCTTCTGCTGCCCACAGACTTCTTTTGCTGCTCTCTTTCTATCTGTTCGAGTTGTAGACTAGTGTTTTGATTTTGGCCCTTTCTTCTTTTTGGATGTGTGCATTTATTGCTGTAATTTGACCTCTGAGCACTGCTTTTGCTGTGTCCCAAAGGTTCTGGTAGGATGTATTTTCATTCTCATTTCATTCTGTGTATTTCTTTATTCCATCCTTGATTTCCTCTATACACCCAGTAGTTTTTGAACAAGGTGTTGTTCAGTTTCCATGTGTTTGATTTTTTTTTCCTTGCTTTTTCTGTTAATGATTTCTACCTTTATGGCTTTATGGTGAGAAAAAATGCTTTGTAATATTTCAGTGTTTTGCATTCTGTTAAGGCTTGCTTTGTGGCCTAATATGTGGTCTGTTCTGGAGAATGTTCCATGTCCGTTGTAAAAGTATACCTGGCTGCTGTTGGGTGGAGTGTTCTGTATACGTCTGTGAGATCAAGTTGATTGATTGTGTCATTTAGATCTTCCATGTCTTTACTGAGCTTCTTTCTGGATGTTCTGTCCTTCACCAAAAGAGGTGTGTTGAAGTTTCCTACTGTTATTGTAGAGCTGCCTATTTCTCTTTTCAATGCTGTTAGAGTTTGTTTCACGTATTTTGGAGCCTTGTCGTTGGGGGCGTAAATATTTATTATGGTTATGTCTTCCTGGTGTACTGACCCTTTAATCATTATATAGTGTCCTTCCTTATCCTTTGTGGTGGATTTTGCTTTAAAGTCTATTTTGTCAGAGATTAATATTGCCACTCCTGCTCCTTTTTGATTGTTGTTTACTTGATTTATTTTTTCCAACCTTTGAGTTTTAGTTTGTTTGTGTCTAAGGTGTGTATCTTGTAGGCAGCATATAGACGGATCTTGTTTTTTTTATACATTCTGCCACTGTCTTTCCCTTTATTGACGCATTTAGTCCTTTTACATACAGTGTAATTATTGATAGCTATGAGTTTAGTGCTGTTATTTTGATATATTTTTTTGTGTTTGTGTGTGGTTGTTCCACTTAGTTTCTGCGCTGAGTCGTTTTTCTTTACGTATTCTCTTTTCATGTTTTTCATTGTTGCTTATTTTGTATTTTCTGAGTCTTTATGTTTTTCTTGTTTTTTTATTTTGATGTGTAGGATTGTTAGTTTCCTTTGTGGTTACCTTAATAT
>NW_004444040.1:1467229-1468690 GCF_000243295.1 Trichechus manatus latirostris
GATGAGCTCTGTATATTAATCTTTTGAATTCTACCTCTGGTAATTCCAAGACATTCTCTTCCTCTGGGAGGTTTCTTGGTTCTTTGCTTTGGTCACTTGCTGAAGCCATCATGGTTTGCCCCTTCATATGATTTGATGTTGATTCTTGTCTCCTAGCCATCAATAAACTATTATATCTATTCATTTTATGTTTGCTTACTGTGTCCTAGCTTCTTGTTTTGATATGCCCAAATAAGCTGGTCATGTCAGCTACTCTGGTTATTGGCGTCTTTGAAGCTCTCACGTCTTGTCACCAGGTGGTTAGAGCTGTTACTAGATATGTAAGCCCAGGAGTCCATTTATTTTTCTTTTGTGGCTTCAGCTCAGGTGTCCAGGTTATCGGTTACTGAGTGTGTGGTGCAGGCTGTCACCTACAGTCCTAGATGGGCAGGGCTACGTAGGGGTGATTGGAGTAGGCACAGGTATCTAGCTGAAGGAGGAGGTATATACTAAGCAACATTGGGGGCTGTCAGCTGCCCCGAGTGCCTGGGTGGATGGCATTTCCGTGTTCCCTAGAGTGCATAGGTGGATGGGTTTTACAGCCAGACTTTGGGCACCCAGTGCTGTTGGCTGTAAGAACTAGGAGATACCACTTATTCTTGGACCCCTGTCACGGGTGACTAGGTAGAGTTGGTGGAGCCACCAGTCCTCAGGCCCCTGATGTCAGTAGGTGAGGACCCTGCTTAATGGGTAGGGCAGTGTCGAATGTTATGAATCTGACATTCCCCCCTTAGCTGTTGCAGCTGAAAATAGGCTTCAGGTATATACCCTATTATTGTACTATGCTAATGAGGGCCTATGCTGTTGAAATGGGTCCACACAAGTCTGGGCAGGGATGAAAGGCATTCAAAGTCCGTGGACCCTTATGCCTCTGCCTAGGCAAAGGGGCTGTGCCTGCCCTGAGTACCCAGCTTAGGGCACCTGGCACATTATTTTTTCCTGTTTCTTAATTTGTTCCCTCTTCAAAGTCAGGGGCATGCAGTGGGTCCCACTTCCAGCCCAGGGGGCGCAGCATTCACTGAAGCTGGACCAGAACTAGAGCAGAGCAAGGAGGGGGCCGGTAAATGGGAGAGAGGTACTTCTCAGAGGGGTGAACTGTTTTTTTTATATTCATTATTATTATTATTTTTACTGTACTTTACATGAAGGTTAACAGAACGAATAGTTTCTCATTAAACAGTTAGTACACATATTGTTTTATGACAGTGGTTAACAACCCCAGGACATGTCAACACTGTCCTTTCTCAACCTTGGGTTCCCTGTTACCAACTTCCCTGTCCCCTCCTGCCTTCTAGTCCTTGTTCCTGGACTGTTGTGCACCATTGGTCTCATTTTGTTTTATGAGGCCGTCTAATCTTTGGCTGAATGGTAAACCTTGGGAGTGACTTCATTACTGAGCTAAAAGGGTGTCCGAGGGCCATA
>NW_004444040.1:1474694-1481482 GCF_000243295.1 Trichechus manatus latirostris
CCATTTTGGTCTTTTCTTTCTTTTATGTCTTTTTAATGACCTCTTGCTTTCTTCATATATAATGTTCTTGATGTCATCTCACAACTCGTCTGGTTTTCATTCATTAGTGTTCAGTGCGTCAAATCTATTTGATATGGTCTCTAAATTCAGGTGGGATTTACTCAAGATCATACTTGGGATCTCGTGGACTTGCTATAATTTTCTTCAGCTTCAACTTGAACTTGCATATGAGCAATTGATGGTCTGTTCCACAGTCGGCCCCTGCCCTTCCTTGTCCTGACTGATAATATTGAGCTTTTCCATCATTCCATTCCACAAATGTAGTCGTTTTGATTCCTGTGTATTCAGCCCGGCAAGGTCCATCTGTATAGTGGCCATTTATGTTGTTGAAAAAAGTTATTTGTAATGAAGAAGGCGTTGGTCTTGCAAAATTCTATCATGCAGTGTCCAATACCATTTCTATCACCAAGACCAGATTTTCCGACTTCTGATCCTTCTTGTTTCCAACTTGCACATTCCAATCACCAGTAATTATCAGTGCACCTGTTACCGCAAATTGTGGATCTGAGCCGCTTAACCGCAAAAGCCAATACTGAGAAAGGGATGAGGTAAGCAGCAAGAGGGTTTTATTGTATATTGATATACAGGAGACAGAGGGGAATGAGCTCCTCCAAAAGACTTGTCTCCCCGACTTGAGACTGGCTGAAGGTTTTATATGGACAGGATTATAGTTTGTCTTCGTGGTGGTCACGTTTCTCACGTCTCAGATGAGTTAACCTCTTACTGGCAATCCTTGAAGGTTATCTGGCACCCTTAGTCATGATTTTTATGTTGCAAATGAGTTAATTCTAGGGCTTGAGGGTTATCAGTTTGTTCTGCCACCCTCCAAGGAGAAACTTCAGTTAATCTTACTGGAATAGAAGGAGGGAGAAAGGAAAAAAATATCATGAAACAAAGCAGGGGCTAGTAATGGTGGGAATCAGTTATTCAGCAATGGTGGTAATTGAGCTTATGCAGCCTGTTACACACCCTGATTGCATGCTTGATCAATTTCAGACTGCAGAAGCTGATAAAAATCTTCAAATTCTTCATCTTTGGCCTTAGTGGTTGGTTCGTAAATTTGAATAATAGTTGTATTAACTGGTCTTCCTTGTAGACATCTAGATAATTATTCTGTCATTGACAGCGTTGTACTTCAGGATAGATCTTGAAATGTTTTTTTTTTTGACAATGAATGTAATGCCATTCCTCTTCAATTTGCCATTCCAGGCATAGTAGACCCTATGATGGTCCGATTCAAAATGGCCAATACCAGTCCAGTTAAGCTCACTAATGCCTAGAATATCAATGTTTATGTGTTCCATTTCATTTTTGATGCAGTGGTTAAGAGCTTGGCTGCTAACAAAAAGGTCAGCAGTTTGAATCCACCAGCTATGCCTTGGAAACCCTGTGGGGCAGTTCTACTCTGTCCCGTAGGGTCGCTATGAGTCTGTCATGGATTGAATTATGTCCCCCAAAAAATATGAGTATCAATATTGCTGGGCCATGATTCCCAGTATTGTGTGGTTGTCCTCCATTTTGTGATTGTAATTTTATGTTAAAGCAGATTAGGGTAGGATTGTAACACCACCCTTACCCAGGTCACATCCCTGATCCAGTGTAAAGGGAGTTTCCCTGGGGTGTGGCCTGCACTACCTTTTATCTCTTAAGAGATAAAAGGAAAGGGAAGCAAGCAGAGAGTTGAGAACCTCATACCACCAAGAAAGCAGTGCCAAGAGCAGAGCGCATCCTTCGGACCTGAGCTTCCTTTGGTGAGATGCTCCGAGACCAAGGGAAGACTGGTGCATCCCAAGGACTTTCCTCCAGAGCTGACAGAGAGAGAGAGCCTTCTCCTGGAACTGATGCCTTGGTCTTGTAGCCTACTATGAGAGAATAAATTTCTCTTTGTTAAAAGCCATCCGCTTGTGGTATTTCTTTTACAGCAGTACTAGATAACCAAGACAGAGTCTGAGTAAACTCAAAGGCAGTGGGTTATCTCCTCATCTTAGGGAGAAAGTGTTCAGTCTCTCACCATTAAGTATATAGTGTTAGCTGTAGATTTTTCATAGATGCCCTTTACTGAGTTGAGGACGTTCCCTTCTATGTTTTAGTTTGCTGAGAGTTTTTATCATGAATGGATGTTGGATTTTATCTGTTGAGGTAATCGTATGGGTTTTCTTTTGTAATTTGGTGAATTGCATTGAGTGATTGATTTTTGAATGTTGTGTTGACCCTGGGATAAACCGCACTTGGTTGCTGTATCAGTTTCCTATGGCTGTCATAACAAAAGTACCACACCCTGGGTGTCTTAAAACAACAGAAAATTATTCTCTTAAGTTCTGGAAGCTAGAAGTCAGAAATCAAGATGTCAGCAGGGCCATGTTCTCTCTGAAGGGTCTAGGGTAGAATCCTTCCTTGTCTTTTCCTATCTTTTGGTGGTTTCTGGCAATCCTTGGTGTTCCTTGGTTTATGGCAACATAACTCCAGTCTCTTTCTCCATCTTCACATGGGCATATTCCCTCTGTGTGTGTCTCTGTTTTCTCTTCAGGTAGCCACCTATATGCATTAATTGCCTTTATCCAAAAGGAAAAATAAACTTTTCATATCTTTAAGACAAAAGATAGTTTTATAATGTGGAACAAGGCATCCTTAGAAGTTAGGCCCCTACCCTCCCACAGAAACAGGGAGGCAGAGGTGCTACGTGTTTTTTGGGTTTTTTTCCTGGTGAAAATATACATAACAAAAAATATGTCTGTTCAACATTTTCTATATGTACAGTTCAGTGACATTGGTTACATCTTTCTCATAGTGTCACCATTCTCCCTGTCTTTACCCATATTGTTTCACCACCATTAACTTAGATTCTGTCCCCTAAGCTTCTCTGTGTTTTAGAATGATTGTTGTCAGTTTGATCTCATTAGATAATTCTTTAAAAGAACACACTGCTGAAGGCGAACATTCTTTACTAGTTGAGCTAAACTGTTGTTTAGGGCAGTGTCTGTAATTGTAATGAAGAGATTTATCAGTTGTTTCTTTTATAGATAATGCTTTTGCTATCAAGTCTAAGAACTCTTTGCCTAGTTATAGGTCCTAAAGATTTTTTCTTGTCGTTTTTTTTAAAAGCTTTATAGTATTGTGTTTTACATTTAAGTCTGTTTCATTTTTGAGTTATTGTTTGTATAAAGTGTGAGGTTTTAGGTGAAAATTCACTTTTTTTTTTTTTTGCTATGGGTGTCGAATTTCTCCAGCACCATTTGTTGAAAAGTCTATCCTGTCTCCATTGAGTTGCTTTTGCACCTTTGTCAAAAATTATTTGGGCATATTTTTGTGGACCTATCCCCGCATTCTCTGTTTTGTGCCGTTGATTTATGTGTCTGTCCCTCTGCCGGTACCAAACTGTCTTAATGACAGTAGAGAAACAGTAAGTCTTAACATTGGGTAGAGTGATTACTTGCATTTTATTATTCTTTTTCAACATTGTTCCTGGTTTGTTTTTACTTTTTATTTGATACAGATAACCTGTAAAATACTTTGGTTTCAAATATCCAGTAGTATATACCAAGATGTGCTATAAGCAGAACACATACTTGTCCATAGTATTGTCTTAATTATCTGCAATATAAATTTATACCAGCCCCTACTTGTGTTTGCCTGTTGCAGTAATCTGACTGACCCCCCTGCCTCCAGGCTCATTTCTCTCCAGGCTCCAAACTGAGTCTTGCCATAGGTGTAACTTAAGGGCAGTAGAATTTAAGAATCTATTTCACAGCCTTAGTGGTCCTGTTTCATTCCCTATATAATTTCATCTATGGAAGTGGGCTGCGTTTTAGGGCCTCAGTCCCACTGATTTTGTGGAATCCTCTTTGTTTTGGATCTATCACATTTCCTTTCTCAAAAGAGGACCTGTACTTAAAGTTGACTTCTGGTGTTCTAGGACGTCTTCAAGGAGCCCTGGTGATGCAGTGGTGAAGTGTTCGGCTGCTAACCAACAGGTCAGTGGTCTGAACCCACTAGCTGCTCTGTGGGAGAAAAAACCTGGAGATCTGCTCCCATAAAGATTTCATCCTAGGAAACTCTATGGGACAGTTATACTGTGTCCTGTAGGGTTGCTATGAGTCGGAAGCAGCTTGATAGCACACAACAACAACAGGACTTCTTCAAAGGCCCTTTAGTAGTTTTCTCTCACTAGCAGCTATTCAGTGTACTGTTCCTACTCCACCCTCCCTTGGTGACATGTATCAGTTTTTACTCACTGGCACCCACCTACTGCTGCCTCCTGTGCTTGTCAGATGTCTCCTGCCTGGCTCATTTAGTGCTGCTTTTGTCACTCTTACAGCTGTCTTCTTCCCATCTTTGGCTTACTGCCTAGCTCCCATGACAGCTGTTCTTTCATTGCCTGACATTCTGTCCCCTTCTTCTCCTCTACCACCATATAGGCGTAATGTCTACTGTAGTGTCTTACACCCTCCCATGTTTAGAACTAAACTCATCAACTTCCCCATCTTATACCCCAAAGCTGGTTGTCTTCCTGCTTATAGCACTGCCATTCACCTAGGTTAGATACGTGGGTCTTCTTTACCTCCAGCATCTCATTGTTAAGTCACCAGTTCTCCTGGTATAAATTTTCTCATCAGTCTCTTCCACATATTCCTGCCCTGCTCTGAGGTTCCCTTGGTTTATTGCTTAGATTACTTCTAAAGGCTTCAGTCAGGAGCCTTCCTTACCGACAGTCCCACTAGTTCATCCTCCACCCTACTGTCAGTCATTGCTTCTAAACTTCAGATTGATCCAGGCAACCACCCAGTGTATGCAGTAGCAAGTCAAACTCTTTATCATGGCCTGCAGGCCCCTTTGTGATCTGATTGCTGCTTCTTCCAGACTCATCGCCTACATTTCCCCCACATATCCTCACAGAGCCCAATCTTTCATGTCTTCCATCTTCACATTCATATAACAAATAAAGTCCTGCTTGATGGCTTTACCCAACTCTGCCATTCCTGGAATCCAATAGCTATTTCAAGCTTCCAAGCCCTGGCGCATTATGTCCTCTCTGCTTGAATGACTATGTCTGACCCTTCTGTTGGCCAGTACTTCCTTATCCTCCCAAGTTCAGCTGAAGCATCACCTCGCCTGAAAATTCCTTCTCTGGTCTGCAGTTTCCCCACCTCACCTTAGTATTAATTAACTAACGTATTTATGGCAGGTGGTGATTCAGGATTTCAGTAAATCGCTTATTTGTACCTCACTACTGGTCAGTGAATGTCATGAAAATGCCCCTATCTAATCTTCCATGTATCCCCAGTATCTGGTGAAGCATAAAGGGAAGAACATGACCTTTGGAGTTCTAAAAGCCCTGAATTTGAATCCCAGTTGTCTATTATTAGATATGTGGCCTTGAGCAAATTTCTTAACTTCTGTGATCTTTAGTTTCTTCATCTATAGAAGGGGAAAATAGTACCTAACTCATGAGACAGTTGTGAGGATTAAATGGGTTAAAGTATATAAAATGCTGAGTGCAAGTGCCTCACACATAGCATGCAGCCAAAGACTGTAGTTATAAAAAATAGTTCCTGTTCTTAATAATAATGTAATGTTGGTTGAGTGAACAATTAGCTGAAGGGACTGCACCCTCCTTCTAGATGCCTTTTCTTCAAATCAGAGAAAACTGAACAGCTCTAGGAAAAGGCCCAGAGCAGAATCTTTAACAATCGCAGCTACCGCTTCTTTGTTGCTCCCGCATCTGAGAGACTCCTCAGTAAGGCTGAGAGCTGAATGAATCTCTTTCTTACAGATAGCATTATGTCTGCAAAAGAGATGAGTTTACTTAAAGTCTCGACTACTACTTGAACAGTCATAGATACTGGATATCTAAAAGTCAGTGTTCTTATCTTGAATAGCCTGAGCACATTTATTTAAAAAAAAAAAAAATCACTATTCCTTTGTTTAGAAATCTATACAGTGGAAATAATGATCAATTAATTGAATTGGCATTGAGAAGACATCTATTTCTTCATTAGTCTTTAAGGTTCTGAGGGATCAAATAGTGATAATATATGTGAAGAAAAGTCAGATAGTGTTGGGTTTGAATCCTACCCCTACAACTTACCAGCTGTGTGTCCTTTTCTCATTTTATCTGCAAAATGAGAGTAAGAAGACTAACTCTTGGAGTTTCTGTTGAGATTTAACTGAAATAATATGTGTAGAATATTGAGATAATATGGCCTGACATTTGTTCATAATCTTATCAGTAATAATGTATTGAATATTGAATGCTTAATTTTGAATAGAAAGACTCTTAATGGAAGCTATCACAGCCAAAGCCTAAACTCTGGGGATTAGGTGAGCTCTCCATTGCTAGTGGGGACTTCATAGTGTTGATTCCTTGTAACATGTTTTCTTTAGCAAATGTGTGCAGCATTGTACTTAATAGCAGCAGCGCTGAGGAAAATGCATTCCAGAGCACCCTCATCATTCCAATTCCTAGATCACCACAAATCATAATATGACAAGTCAGTTGTCTTATTCCTTATAACTGACTGTATCAGGATTGGGTGGTTGCATATATCAGAAGATAAAATAGGTTTATTTCTTTCTCATGTAATAGAAATAGGAAGTTTAGTAGGGCTGATACAGCAGCTCAACATTGTCGTCAGAGAGCCTCGGCTCTTTCTAGTTCTCTACTGGGTTATTTTCCAGGTCATGGCAGGATCCAGAATGGCTGCTGGAGCTCTAAAAAAAAAGCCCAACAA
>NW_004444040.1:1481593-1483962 GCF_000243295.1 Trichechus manatus latirostris
ATAGGGTTTTCAATGGCTGATTTTTCAGAAATAGATTGCCAGGCCTTTGTACCGAGGCACCTCTGGGTGGACTTGAAACTCAACTTTTTGGTTAGCATCAGAGTACATTAACTATTTGCACCACCCAGGGACTCTGCTGGAACTCTAATCATATCCAAATTCGAGATTACAGGAGAAAGGACAGGAAAACAGACTCACTCCCTTCCTTTTAAGCCACCTTCCTGGAGATCTTTCAACATACTTTAGCTTATATCTCCTTGGCCAGAATTTTGTCACTGCTCCACACCTCTGGTTTGCATCTGGATGGAAAGCTGAGGAATGGGCACTTTCTCTTCAGGACTAGCATCCAGATTTCATTTCTCTGCCTCTCCTTCCCCTCAGGGAAGGGTGGCCTGATTCTCAGGGCCTCAGGGTACATCAACAAGGGGGCATATGTCTGAACAGGAAGTGTTGCTGTTTGGCCAGAAGCCAAAGGAGTCTTTCTCTAACAGGTACTCAGTATGCCTGTGAGTGATTCCTTCATCTCAGGTGCAGGATATACACTTCAAATAATTTACCCCTGAAATGCATGATTGTTTATGGATTTAGCATTCAAGGTTTCAGCAGTTCAAGAGAGACCTCCACAAAAGTATACAACATGGTAAGTTGTAATAACACCAGTATCAGCATTGTGGGGTTGGTAAGGATTAAGTGAGAGAAGGCATACAAAGTGCTCATTGCAGACTGGGTTTTGAGAGAGGAGAGCGAGTGTGCATGACTTAACAGCCAGTAGGCATTGCCCACCATCCACATATGTCCCATCCCCACTGGAGAATTCAGAGCCTCCATGTGTATCTCGCTCAATTTGAATTTTAAGAACATTTAGGAAATGTTTTTAGACACATAATCTCAGGGAAACCACAATTATAATTTTTCAGAACTTTATCTTCTAGCCTTTAGCTTTTAAGTATTGCTAATAGCATCTTGACAGTACTTTTCTCCGTTATTTGAATGTTGAACCATACTGAGCACCGTAATGTATATGCAGTGGAAACACTTATTTTTCCAAGAAAAGTAAGAAATGTTTTTGTAATGAAATAAGGACTGTGTATTGGCCCTTTGTCTGGGTGTGGTAGGATAGGAGAGAGAACACAATGTGTGTGCCATTGTGTCCGATAATAGGAACCACCCAAGCTTCATGACTCATCTCCCAAGCCACTCTGCTCAGTTTTTCTGCACTCACAGTTAACCAAACACTTATGGTTCGCTAGTGTTTTTTGAAAAATGAAAGATGTATAAACTTGGGTTTCTTCCATTATTTTGGCTTTCCTGGAATATATAATTCTATCTTTACTCAGGCCACTGTTGCCTAATGGAGAATGATGTGTAGGATAGGGGAGGAAATCATATACAGTCAACTTTTACTTAACAAAAGCAAAAAGAACTGTTTAAAATAATTGTGATATATCTACATGATGAAACACAATATAGCCATTAAAAAAGTAGCCTTTAGTCTATGGGTACCATGGTCTCGGGGAATATCTAGTGCAATTGGCATACCATAGTTTATAAAGAAAATGTTCTGCATTCTACTTTGGTGAGTAGCGTCTGGGGTATTAAAAGCCGGTGAGCAGCCATCTAAGATACACCACTGGTCTCAGCCCTTCAGGAGTAAGGGAGAATGAAGAAAATGAAAGACACAAGGGAAAGATTAGTCCAAAGGACTGATGGACCACAACTACCACGGCCTCCACCAGACTGCGTCCAGTACAACTAGATAGTGCCGGCTACCACCACTGACTGCTGTGACAGGGGTCACAATAGAGGGTCCCGGACAGAGCTGGAGAAAAATGTAGAACAAAATTCTAACTCACAAAAAAAAGACCAGACTTACTGGTCTGACAGAAACCCCAAGAGTATGGCTCCCAGACACCCTTTTAGCTCAGTAATGAAGTCACTCCTGAGGTTCACCATTCATCCAAAGGTTAGACAGACCCATAAAACAAAACGAGACTAAAGGGGCACACTAGCCCAGGGGCAAGGACTAGAACGTAGGAGGGGACAGGAAAGCTGAACCCAAGGTCGAGAAGGGAGAGTGTTGACATGTTGTGGGGTTGTTAACCAATGTCATAAAACAATGTGTGTACTAACTGTTTAATGAGAAGCTACTTTGTCAGGGGAAGGCAGGACAACTGGACTAAATCAAAACTAAGAAATTTCCTGAATACAATCAGATACTTCGAGGGACGGAGTAGCAGATGCAGGGGTCTGGGAACCATGCTTTCAGGGGACATCTGGGTCAGTTGGCATAACAGTTTATTAAGAAAATGTTCTGTATCCTACTTTGGTGAGTGGCGTCTGGGGTCTTAAAAGCTCGCAAGCGGCCATCT
>NW_004444040.1:1484509-1498672 GCF_000243295.1 Trichechus manatus latirostris
GACTCATAGCAGCCCTGTAGGACAGACTAGAACCACCCCATAAGATTTCCAAGGCTTAATCTTTACCAGAGCAGGCTGCCACATCTTTTTCCCACGGAACAGCTGGTGGGTTCTAACCACTGACCTTTCCGGTTAGCAGCCAAGTGCTTAACCACCTGGCTCCCGTTGGAAGATATCTAGGATTTATTATTTAAGTAAAAATACAAGCTGCAGAGAATATGTATAATATCCTATTTATAATTTTTTTTTTAATGTGGGTATATACTGGCATAGCCACTGCCATCAAGTCAATTCCAACTCATAGTGACCCCATAGGATTTCCAAGGCTGTAAATCTTCACGGAAGCAGACTGCCACATCTTTCTCCCGTGGAGCCACTGATGTTTTGAACCACCAGTGTTTTGGTTATCAGTTGATCACTTTAACCACTGCACCACCAGGGCTCCTTTTATGCTGGTGTAGTATGCAAATTTTCTAAAGGATGTATAAAAAAGTATTTAGTGATTGCTTTTGGGAAATGGGGCTGGCAGCTGGTGAGTGAGACTTATGTTTTGCTTTATATCCCTCTATTCTGTTTGTATTTCTTGTAATAAGCGTAGGTTACCTTTTTTTTTTTTTAAAGGAGTTTACAATATGTAATGGGGGAGGAGGGAGGACCAGTGCTTTTCCTATATAACGAAAGTATCCCTTTAATAAATGACATTTTAAAAGAATCCATTCATAATGGTAACATAATATAAAATACTCCAGGAATAAATGCAGCAAGAAATGTGTAGGGCAAAAATGAAGAACACAGTAACGCTTTGAGGAACATAAAAACGTGAATAAATGGAGAAAACACTGTGTTCTGGATTATAAGATTCAGTACCATAAAAGTGACAGTTCTTCTGAAACTGGTTATTTCAGTAGCCTTGTGTTATAAAAATTTCTGAATGTAGAGAAAAGTTACAAGAATTTTATATCCACCACTAGATTATACATTTAACATTTTACCATATTTGTTTTATTACATATCTATTCATCTCTCCAGCCCTCTATTCATCCATCTATTTATTTTTTTAATGTATTTCAGAGTAAGTGGCATACATCAGTACATTTCTCCCCAGATAAAACTTAAGTGTGCATATGATTAACTAGAGAACAGTATTTGTTTATGACTGAGTCTTTATTGGAGGTAAAATTTACATAGAGTGAAACGCATAAATCTTAAGGTTATCATTCAGTATATTCTGAAAAATGCATACACCTGTACAACCAAAATCCTGTCAAGATACAGAATATTCATCATGCTCTTTTGAATAACTATCTATAGGGGATCAAATTGATAACAGCTACTGGAAAGGTCAGATAGAAAGCTTAGGGGATGGAGAGTTCACATTAATGAGAGAGGGACAATTTGGAAAAGGAGGGTGAGAATGGTTGCACAACTTGAAGAATGTAATCAATGTCTCTGAATTGTACATGTAGAAATTGTTGAATTTGTGTATGTTTTGCTGTGTATACTTTCAACAACAATTTAAAAAAAGGAATGAACAAACTTAAAACAAACAAACAAAAAAAAGATACAGAGTATTACCATCATCTGGGAAGTATCCTCATGTCCCTGTCCAGTAAACTCTTTCCCAGGCAACAATTATTCTGATTTTTTTCCACCATAGATTAGCTTTTCTTGTTCTAGAATTTATTTATATGTATGGAATCGTACAGTGTACACTCTTTTGTATAAGGTTTCTCCACTCAACATAATGTTTTTTAGATTATCCAAGTTGTTGTTTGTGTCAGTAGGTCTTTCCTTTTACAGGTGGTCTCCAACTTACGACAGGTCGGTAGTCGGTTCTGACGTAAGTCGAATACCTTTTTTTTTTTCTTCTTAGTTTTCATTATTATTGCCTTTTATTATCAGTATCTGTATAAATCTGATCTTTGAACATCTGAGGGTGATAACATCAGCAAAATTATGAGCTGCAGCACTGTGTGTAGTACATATTACTAACAATAAGATGTACCAAAAAAACAGATGATCAGAAATGCGATTTGTTGTAACTCGAATACATCAAAGTTGGAGACTACCTGTATTTCTCTTGGGTAAATACATAGGAATGGAATTGCTGGATCATACACTAGGTATATATTAAATTTTATAAGAAACTGCCAGACTAATTTTTAAAATAAAAATATTACAAATACTAGCTTATCCTAAAAATCATCCTGTGAGAAAACAGAACCATTCCCATTATTAGAATGTGTGTACAGGTTTCCAGCATCCTGCAGACTACAGCTGTCAGGGATGGTTTTCTTCTGAAATTTGATAGCACACATTTCCCTCAGATTCAAACTACGGTTGTTCATCCATGTCGCAGCTAGACCTTCACTGCATAGCAAGCTATTAAAACTCTTTAATTCAGAGAGAGAGAGGTGTGGGGAAGAGAAATGAATTTGAGTGAGTATGGGGTGTCAGTAAATCAGATGTGACAGAAAGAGGTCAAGGGATTTAACAGCAAAGAGGTTGTGTGAGAGAATGTGTGTGTGAGAGAGATTGATTGATTGATTGATTGATAATCTGGCTTATTTTTCTCCTGAATTTTATTTTTTGCAAAAGTTATTTTTAGGAAGGTTCAAAAAGCAAAAGGTGGGGACACAAGGCACAAACTGGGAGAAAATATTTGTAAAATACCTATTTGATAAAGGACTTATATCTAAAATATGCAAAGAACTCTTAAAGCTCAACAATAGCAAAACAATTTAAAAACTAGCTAAAAAGTGGGCAAAACATCTGAACAGACACTTCATCAAAGAAGATATATACATGGCAAAAAAGCATATGAAAAAATCGTCAACACCATTATGTCATTACGGAATTGCAAATTAAAACAACAGAAAACTTCACATCTATTAGAATGGCTAAAATTCAAAACACTGAAATACCAAATGCTGATGATGATGTGAAGGAACTCTCAATAATTGCTGGTGAGACTGCAAAATGGTACAGCAACTTTGGAAGACAGTATGGCAGTTTGTTACAAAAGCTGAATATAGACTTACCATATGATCCAGCCATTGCATTCTTAGTTATTTACCCAAATAAGCTGAAAACCTATGTCCACACGAAAACATGCACTTGAATTGCCTACCTATATCAGCTCTCTTCAGTAGGTGCATGGATGAACAAACTGGTCTATGCATACAATGGACTATTATTCAGTGATAAAAATAAATGAGTTATCAAGCCTTGTAAAGACATAAAAACCTTAAATACATATTGCTAAGTGAAAGAAGCCAATTTGATTAGTGGTTGCTAGGGGTTGGAGAGAGGAGCCCTAGTGGTGCAGTGGTTAAGTGCTCGGCTGCTAACCGAAAGGTTGGTAGTGGTGCCAACTCACCAGCCACTCTGTGGAAGAAAGATGTGGCAATCTGCTTCCGTAAAGATTACAGCCTTGGAAGCCCTATGGGGGCAGTTCTACTCTGTCCTATAGGGTTGCTGTGAGTTGGAATTGACTTGATAGCAAAGGGTTTAGGGGTGGGAGAGGTAAAAGAGGGGAGAAGTGATTAAATGTAGCAAGCGGGTTTTTAGGGCAGTGAAACTGTTGTGCATGATAATGTAATGGTATATTCCCATTGCCATCTATTTGATTCAGACTCGTAGCAACTGTATGGCAGGGTAGAACTGCCCATAGGGTTTCCAAGGCTGTAATCTTTACGGAAGCAGACTGCCACATCTTTCTTCCACTGAGAGGCTGGTGGATTCAAACTGCTGACCTTTCAGTTAGCCCAGTGCTAAACTGCTGCACCACCAGGGCTCCTTTTGTAATGATATGTACATTGTATTATTTATTATTTAACAGCTGCATAGTATTCCATTGGATGCCTATGCCATAATTTATTTAATCACACACCCCCATCGATAATCGACATTTATTTCTGATCTTTTTCTATTGCAAACAGTGCTGTATTGAATAACCTTGTACATGGGTCATTTTGAAAGGTCTGTAGAATAAGTTCCCAGAAATGGAATTGTGTGAAAGGTTTGTGTATTTATAATTCTGATAAATATTTACAGATTGTATGAGAGTACCTATGTATTCAAATCCTTGCCAATACAGTGTTATTAAAGTTTTTTATATTTGCCAACATGAGAGGTGAAAAATGGTGTCTCAGCGTAGCTTTAGTTTGCCTTTTTCTGGTCATGAGTGAGGCTGAGCATCTTTTCACATGTAAGAGAACTGTTTGGTTTTCTGTGAGTTGTCTGTTTCATATCTTTTGTCCATTTTTCTACTGGATTTTTGGTCTCTTTATTAATCTGTAGGAACCCTTTATATATTAAGGAAATTGGACCTTTGTGAATGAGTTGCAAATACTTTTAAAGAGATCATTGTTTCATAGGGAGGCAGCTGTTCTAGTGGAATGGTGGAAATGGAAGCCAGATTGCCATGGAGACAACTCTTCCTAGAAATTTGGCTATGAAATGGAGTGGAGAGAATGCTAGCTGGAGGATTGATGTAGGAGTTTTTCTTTCTTTTCTTTGAGAAATTCTTAATTTATGTTTAAATGCTGGTATGAAAGGGAGAAGCTAAAGCTGGGAGAGGATCAACAGGTTCCTAAGGGACTGAGATTCTTAGGAATTGCAGAGGAGGAGGAAATTTGTAGATACGGTGACTGGGAGTTGAGGATGTCCAGCCCAATGACTTCTATTTTATCTGCCAGAAAAACAAGATCGTCAGCCAAGAGTGTGGGAGGAGACAGTTGGAGGGAAGAAGAGGTTTGAAATCACTGCTATGGAGAATTGGAGAGAGAGCTGACAGAATAATACAAGAAAATTACAGAATGTGTTCAGAGTTCCATTTAAGGCCAGAAATAGCAGTTTGTAGTGGTATCAACCTTCTAGATTGTTTGATTTTCTTAAATGGACAATTGGATTATCTCACAATTGGATTTCTTTGGGTAGGTGTAATAGAACAGTGTAGCAAAAGAATTTAGGATATTAGTAGGAGAGTGATCTAACTGACACCAATTTTTCTTGATTGGGAAGAGAAGGAAAGACTGAAAAGAGAGTTAGAGACGGGCTTAAGGAGCTGAAGGCCTGGATGAGGTCCGAGAAGAAGTGTAGTAGACATAACCAAAAAACCCACTGCGTCGAGTCAGTTCCGACTCATAGTGACCCCGTAGGGTTTCCTAGGCTGTAAATCTTTATGGAAGCAACCTGCCACATCTTTCTCCTGAGGAGCCGCTGGTGGTTTCAAACCGCTGACCTTTCAGTTAGCAGTCAGTCACTCTAACCACTGTGCTACCAGGGCTCCTCCAGTAGACATAACAGAGAGGGAGAACTGCAAGAATAGGAAGTGTGGTTGGAGAGTGGAAAGTGAGATTCAGTATGAAAGCTTTTCCAGATGATGGCAGACTCTAGAGCCCAGCCATTGTTGTGGGTGGTCCAAGTGAAATAGAGGTATAAGGTCATTGGAGTTGAGGAAGTCATGTTACTACTGAGAGATTGACCCAGTTTGTGGTGGTTCATGAGGTTGTTGACATGATCCAGGAGGATGTCAGGACTTGGGGATGGGAAGAAAATTGTGAACCACATTACAATGTCTTCAGTGACGGCAGTGCTGGGAAGTTGTACAGCCAGATGGGAAAAGCCTTTAGGAACAGGGTCTGTTAGAGCAGGCTCCAGGAGAAATGGTTTGCATATGGCATCCTTGAATGAGAAGGATCTCAGCCACACTTTCTGACATGAAGCTCTGGGGTGATTAGAAGACATGGAGACTCGAAGCGGGGTATTAAAGGTGTGGTTGCAGATGAGTTGTATATACAGGATCAGGAACTAACAGGAGTTTATGCCTGAGTGTCTTTGTATCCTTTTAGAAGAATGAGGCCTTCACTGTGGTTTTCTTGGTTGTGGTCTGTGGATATACCTTGTTGGTGATACGGATCTTCTTAAATTCTGAAATATCCCTCACTTAGCTAGTTTACAAATTTGTAACCACTCTGACTTGCCATCCTGTATGCATTTCTTCTTTTCTCTTACGTTCTTTCCCTTGAGGTATGCAATTCTTCTGCAGTATCTTTTTTTTAGTTTTGCTTCCTATATTCATGTTCCCTGGTGAAATCTTTTTTCTTTTTAACTTTTATTGGATTTTTTTCTATTTATAAAAATATCATGCTCTTCATTTTAAAACTCTAGAAAATAAAGAACAGTATAAAGAAGAAAATAAAAATCATAAAGTATATGCCAAAATGTATAAAGTTTTTCTTTCCAGTCTTTCATGCATATATACATAAATTTAGTTGAGGTCTTACGGTATATTCAGTTTTATATCTGGCTTTTTTTTCTTTTAAACTTAAAAAAATGAAGGGTTTGTTCTGTTTCTTGAATTCTTTGAATACATTATCTTGAATTTGTTGTTGTTATTAAGTGCAGTCCAGTCTGTTCCAACTCATAGCGACCCTGCATACAACAGAACGAAGCACTGCCCAGTCCTGTGCCATCCTCAGCCATTGTTGCAGCCACTGTGTCAGTCCATCTCATTGAGGGTTTTCTTTTTTCACCGATCCTCTGCTTTACCAAGCATGATGTCCTTCTCCAGGGACTGGCCCCTCCTGATAACATGCCCAAAGTATATGAGACGAAGTCTCGCCATCCTTGCTTGTAAGGAGCATTCTGGCTGTACTTCTTCCAAGACAAATTTGTTCGTTCTTCTGGCATTCCATGGTATATTCAATATTCTTTGCCAATGCCATAATTCAAAGGTGTCAGTTCTTCTTCAGTCTTCCTTATTCATTGTCCAGCTTTCACATGCTTGTGAGGTGATTGAAAATACCATGGCTTGGGTCATGGGTCTTGAATAAAACCAAAACCAAACCCATTGCCGTCAAGTCGATTCCGACTCATAGCGACCGTGTAGGACAGAGTAGAGCTGCCCTGTAGGGTTTCCAAGGAGCAACTGGTGGATTTGAACTGCCGACTTTTTTGGTTAGCAGCTGAACTCTTTTTTTTTTTTTTTTTTTAATTGTACTTTAGGTAAAGGTTTACAGAACAGATGTTTTCTCATTAAACAGTCAGTACACATATTGTTTTATTACATTGGTTAACAGCCCCACGGCATGTCAGCCATCTCCCTTCTCGACCTTTTTTTTTGGGTGAAAATATACATAGCCAAAGAGACACCATTTCAAAAATTTCTACATGTACAATTCAGTAACATCGATTACAGTCTTCCAGTTGTGTTGCTGTTCTCACTTTAGATGAAGGTTTACAGAACAAAATAGTTTCTCATTAAACAGTAAACATACTGCCCTCTGACAATGGTTAAGAACCCCACTACGTGTCAACACTATGCTTACTCAACCTTGGATTCCCTATCACCAGCTTTCCTGTCCCCTTCTGCCTTCTAGTCCTTGTCCCTGGATTGCTGTGCCTCATTAGTCGCATTTTGTTTTATGGGGCTGTCGAGTCCCCAGCTGAACGGTAAACCTCGGGAGTGACTTCACCACTGAGCTAAAACGGCATCTGGGGGCCATACTCTCGGGGTTTCTCCAGTCTCTGTCAGGCCAGTAAAGCAGCCGAACTCTTAACCACTGCCATCAACATAAAATATCTTGAGTGCCAACAGAATGTTTATTTCACATTTTTTCTATTTTCCCTATCGTTGGCTATTTGGGTGGTTTGTACTTTTCTACCATAATGAATATCTATATATTAATTTTAGTCTATGTTTGGAATTATTTACATTTACTTAATGATATAATATAACCTTGGAAGTAGGTCAGAAAACAATTTGAAAGCTTTTAAGATTCTTGTATAATCTTTTCTGGAAAGGAGTTTGTTGTTATAGGCTAATTGACATTCCTACCAACTTGAAAGAGTCCTTTTCATGTGGTTCTTGCCAGCATTGAATATTTAATCTGATTGATCTTTTCTGATTTGGAAAGTAAAAATATTATCTCATTGTGTTCCTTCGATTAGTGGGAATGGTCAACAGTTTTTAATATATTTTTTAGCTGTTTATTTTTCTTCTGTAAAGTCTCTATTTAGAGTTTTTCAGATATTTTAAAATTGGGATCTTAGTGTTTTTCCTTTTGATAATGTAAGTTCTTTGTATGCTAATGGTTTAATCCTTTATCTTATTCGTGATAAATTTCCCAGCTAATTTCCTTTTTAACGTTGTTTATGGTTGTGATTTCTTGCATTGCCTCTATGTGTAGAAAACCTTTCTTCATCCTGGGCTGATATTTTTAAGAAAAAAAAAAAAGCCACTGCTGTTGAGTCAATTCTGGTTCATAGCGACCCTATAGGACAGAGTAGAACTGCACCATAGAGTTTCCAAGGCTGTAACCTTTACCGAAGCAGACTGCCACATCTTTTTCCCAATGAATAGCTGGTGGGTTCAAACCGCCTACCTTTGGGTTAGCAGCCAAGCGCTTTAACCACTGTGCCACCAGCTCCTTTTGGACTCACATAAATATCCATTTATACTTTTTTAAAAGTGTGTTTTTAAACATTTAATTCTTTACCCATCTAGAATTTATTTTGGTATACGGAATAAGGTGATGGTCTAACCCCCTTCTGCCAAATACATAGTTATTTTTCCCAATCCCATTCCCTATTAATTTATCAAGTATAGACATGTATACATGTACAGTAATTAGCCTTCCAATCTGTCTCCTGACCCTTGTGGAAGGAGTTGTATACTTTCCCAATTTTGGATTAAGGTTAAGTGAATTGAGCTAGGCTCTGTCAGAGGTGATCACTGTTGAGACCTTTCACAGAGTTACAAAAATCCAATAATATATCACTGATTTAATGATCACAGCCTAGGAAGAGTGAGGAAGTGGTCAAAAGTTTATGTGGCTACTCCCGAGGTGTATATGAACCTGCACCCCCTGCACCCATGGGAGTCATGCCCTGCTTGTCTTGGAGAGTCACTACCATATTGAATCACTTCTAGGCTGTGAGCCCTACTAGGATGGGGCCTGTGAGTGTATTGCTTCCCAATTGTCTCCCTAGAACCTGGCTTGCTATAGGGCACAGAAATCTTACTGAGTGGATGAATGAGTCACTATTGCCAATAGGTTTGTGTTACAGCCCTCTGATACGGTTCAAGATGGAATGAAGATTAAGAGTAGCTACTATATAAGAAGACCAGACTTTATGGTGTGACTGAGACTGGAGGAACCCCGGAAAGCATGGCCCCGGGTTCTCTATCAGTCCAGAACTAAAACAGTTTCTGAGGCCAACTCTTCAGACAGGGATTGAACTGGACAGTGGGACATAAGGTGATACTCATGAGGAGTGTGCCTCTTAGCTCAAGTAGATACAAGAGACTAAATAGGCAGCTTCTGTTTGGAGGTGAGATGGGAAGGGAGAGAGGGTTAGGAGCTGGTTGAATGGACATGGGGAAACGGGTGGAAAGGAGGAGTGTGCTGTCACGGGAGAGCAATTGAGGTCACATAACAATGTATGTATAAATTTTTGTATGGGAGACTAACTTGAAATTGAAATGTAAACTTCATTTAAACTACAACAATAAAAAAAAAAAAGCTACTATAATGTCTGCTTCAAAGGATACTACATTAGAGCCATCAGCCTACTTTCTCCATACTTCTCAACCTGAAAACTTTAAAGCATCAGAGACACCCGGGAAGCTTTACCAAAGACCACTACCTAGCTCCTACTCCTAGAGATTCTGATGTGGTCTGGCATGGGGATTTTTAAAAGCTTTTCTGATGATTTTAGTGTGCAGTCAAGGTTGGGAATCACAGCTCTAAAAAACATGTTCTTATTAAAAGAAAAAACCACTTGCTGTGGAGTTGATTCTGACTCACGGCGACCCTATGTGTGTCAGAGCAGAACTGTACTCTATAGGGTTTTTTTTTTTTTACTGTTGTGCTTTAAGTGAAAGTTTACAATTCAAGTTAGTCTCTCATACAAAAATTTATACGTATGTTGTTTTGTGACCCCACTTGCTCTCCCTATACTGTGACAGCACACTCTTCCTTTCCACCCCAGATTTCCCGTGTCCATTCAACCAGCTCCTGACCCTCTCTGCCTTCTCATCTCGCCTCGGGACAGGAGCTGCCCATTTAATCTCATGTATCTACTTGAGCTAAGAAGCACACTCTTCACAAGTATCATTTTATGTCCCATAGTCCAGTCTAATCTTTGTCTAAAGAGTTGACCTTGGGAATGGTTTTAGTTTTGGGCTAACAGAGAGCCCAGGGGCCATGTCTTCCAGGGTACCTCCAGTCTCAATCAAACCATTAAGTCTGGTCTTTTTACTAGAATTTGAGTTCTGCACTCCACTTTTCTCCTGCTCCATCAGGGACTCTCTGTTGTGTTCCCTGTCAGGGTGGTCCTTGGTGGTAGCAGGTACCATCTAGTTCTTCTGGTCTCACGCTGATGAAGTCTGTGGTTGATGTGGCCCTTTCTGTTTCTTGGGCTAATACTTTCCTTGTTCCATGGTGTTCTTCATTCTCCTTTACTCCAGGTGGATTGGGACCAATTGATGCACCTTAGATGGCCACTCGCTAGCTTTTAAGACCCCAGATGCCACTCACCAAAGTGAGATAAGAACATTTTCTTAAAAAACTTTGTTATGCCAGTTGACCTGTATGTCCCCTGAAAGCATGGTCCCCAGACCCCCGCCCCTGCTACTCTTCCATAGGGTTTTCAATGGCTGATTTTTCGGAAGCAGATTGCCAGGCCTTTTTTCCAAGGTACCTCTAGGTAGACTTGAACCTCCACTCTTTGAATTAGCAGCCAAGCTCCTTAACTGCACCACCCAGGTGTCAGTTGATAAGAAAACTCAATTAAATAGTTGGACTCTTGGAGAAATATGCATCTGAGACTCCCAACAGGTCATTGGTCCTTTGTGCACTTTCTAATAGCTGGGAAGGAAGATTCTGCCCAGAATATTCCTTTGGTGAATAGGTTGGACATAGTGACAATCATATAGGACATCATCTAACATGACTCTCTATTTTGCAGGTCAACATGGATTTCTGGTTCATTCTTGTTCTGCTTGGCAGTGGTCTGATACGTGTCAATGCCAATAATGCTACCACAGGTAAATTGTTATTTGATAAGGCTGGTATTCAGAACAAAATTTTAATTTCACATTTAAGGACCCACATTTGAATACTTAGCTGGTATTAAAGAAATAAAAGAATATTAAAGTTTTATACAAAAGTATTGGTAAAATAGATGTCTTTGGAAATCTGAGTCATATTGAATGCTCGGAATTGTTCTACATACTGCATACTTTTTAAATTTTTTTAAATAATATTTTACTGTGTTTTTAGTGAAAGTTTATACAGCAAATTAAATTCCCATTTAACAGTTTCTACACAAATTGCTCAGTAACATTGGTTACATTTTTTTTACAATGTGTCAGCATTCTCATTATTTCGGCTCTGGATGTTTGCATACCATTTTATTTTTATTTTATTGTGCTTTAGATGAAGGTTTACAGAGCAAATTAGTTTCTCATTATAAAATTATGTTTGTATACCTTTTTAAATAAAGAGATTATGTGTTCATCCTGAAAGTAAAAGAAATTGCTAATATTTAAGACTCCTAAATATTGAGTCTGAGGAACTGAGCGAAGAATCCAGTTTCTTCCTCCTTTGGACAGTAGTCCTTTGGAGGAGATAGGAAGGGACTAGCATTAGATAAAAACACGTGTGGGATCGGGGGAGTCTCTGCTTGGTCTCTGAGTGTTTGAAAGCTTACGGCTTGCTGCTTTGTGCCTCATAACTACTTTTGAGCCTTACATGCTCTATTTCCTTATTCTTTGGTGTTTATAGTTTCACCTTCTGTAGAAGTTACAAGATCAATTAAAGCATCAACGACAGAACCAGTTAAAGAAGAAACCAAAACTTCAAATCCAGATTTTTCAGTAACTTCTGTTTCCGTGGCACCAACATTCAGCCCAAATCTAACTCTGGGACCCACCTATGTAACCACTGTCAATTCTTCAGACTCTGACAATGGAACCACAAGAACAGCAGGCACTGATTCTAGAGTTGCTACAATTTCACCAAATGGGACTTGGCTTCCAGATAACCAGTTCACAGATGTCAGAACAGAACCCTGGGAGGGGAATTCTAGCACTGCAGCAACCACTCCAGAAACCTTCCCTTCATCAGGTACTGAAGATGATTTCTGTTTGTTTTTTCTTTTGTTCTTTGGTTTTATTCACTCTGTTATCTCTGTTTGTGTTTTCTAGCCATAAAATGTCTTAAAATAAGTACAACTGCTCAAGCGAAGTGATGAAATCTACATTAGGGAATTCTCAGGAATATCTGGTTAGCGTAGAGTTAAGAGAAAAGAAGATTCTAGATGGTATGCTTCTGCTTTGGGTGGGATCCTGGTTAGATTGAGGAGGCATAAGTAAGTGTGTTTAAAAGCACAGAAAAGAAGAAGGTTAAAAATACAGAGAGAGGACCTAACTGATGATGCAGGAGACTACAGGTGAAATAATACAGAGCCTGAGTAATAGGGTTAGCCTTGAAAAGGAAGGAATCCGTGGAGACATAGGAAGGAGAATGGATATAGATGTTAATAACAACAAGAGAGATCAGTGGGGTGAGAGACCAGTGGTCAGGGATGACATTAGAAAGACATGCCTGGGGAAATGGTTAAATTGCACTGCCAGTTTGTTTAAGGCCTCAGCCCAGCCCTCATCTCTCCTTGAGTCTGAATCACTGGGATGAAGTGGAAGTAGCCCCAAGGATAGAATCAGAGAGCTGAGTCTGAGACCAGCTCAAGTAAAATAAGTTTCTGACTCTGAGCCTCAGGTTTCTGGTCTGTAAAGAGGATGCGAGGGCCCCTCACAAGTAGTGAAGGAAATAATCGTTCCCTGACTACTACGTAACTGTGATTCCTTCTCTAGCAAAAATGACTGTTCTCTCTTATGTGTTCCCATTCACTTGGCTCACATTTCTTCCTTGTTAGATGGTGAGCTTACCTAGGTGGAATCAAGCAAAAAACATGTGATCAATTGAATCTCATTTGGTTACTACAGATTGACATGTTTTAGCTAGACCTTACAGACCAGACCCAGCCCCTGCCTGCTTTAATCCCATACTTTCTACTGTAATGACAATACAACATTTGTAGTTAAGAGCATAGATGGCAGGGCCACACTACCTGAGTTTGAATCTCAACTCTGCCATTTACTGTGCCTCAATTCTCAATTTCTTCATTTGTAAAATATGAATGAATGATAATAATAGTACTTACCTCATAAGGGAGCTGTTAGGATTAAATGAGTTAATAATGGGTAAAGCACTCAGAATGGTGTCTATACATAGTAAGCACTATTTTTTTTAAGTGTTAGCTGCTGTAATTGTTGTTATTATTGCTTTGAATAGCTATCAATATAATAGGTGAGGTACATTTAATAAATGTGGTATCCCACTATTCTTGGTGAGATTGGGGACTGCAGATAAATAATGTTGTTGCTGTTGTTAGGTGCCTTCAAGTTGGTTCCGACTCATAGTGACCCTGTGTGCAGCGGAACAAAATACTGCCTTGTCTGCATCATCCTTGCAGTCGTTGCTGTGTTTGAGCCCATTGTTGCAGCCACTGTGCCAGTCCATCTCATTGAGGCTCTTCCTCTCTTTTGCTCACCTTCTAATTTGCCAAGCATGATGTCCTTCTCCAAGGTTTGGTCTCTCCTGATAACATGTCCAGAGTGTGTGAGATGAAGTCTCACCATCCTTTCTTCTAAGGAGCCTTCTAACTGTACTTCTTCCAAGACAGATTTGTTTGTTTTTCTGGCAGTCCATCGTATATTCAGTATTCTTTGCCAACACCATAATTCACATGTGTCAATTCTTTTTCCGTCTTCCTTATTCATTTTCCAGCTTTCAGGTGCACATGAGGCAATTGAAAATACTATGGCTTGGGTCAGGCGCACCTTAGTCCTCAAAGTGACGTCTTTGCTTTTTAACACTTGAAAGACATCTTTTGATGCAGATTTGCCCAGTGTGATACATCATTTTATGTCTTGACTGCCGCCTCCATGGGCGTTGATTGTGGATCCAAGATAAATAATAATGTCTGATACTTGCTTTGTGCTTTAAAATTGATCAAGTCTGTCATAGTTATTATAATGTGCTAGATATTGCACTGAGTTTTATAGAATAATCCTATGAGATAGGCTCTATA
>NW_004444040.1:1499355-1500763 GCF_000243295.1 Trichechus manatus latirostris
ACTGTGTCCTAGCTTCTTGGTTTGTTTTGATATGCCCGCATAGGCTGCTCATATGAGCTAGTTTGATTATTGGCACCTTTGAAGCTCTAATGTCCTGTCACCAAGTGGTTAGATCTGTTACTAGGTATGTGAGCTTAGGAGTCCACCACTCCTGTATGGATTCAGCTCAGGTGCCCAGGTAGATAGCCACCAAGTGTGTGGTATAGGCACTCACCTGCAGTCCTAGACAGGCATGGGTGATTGGCGTAGGCACAGGCATCGGGCTATAGCAGGAGGACACACTCTGAGCAAGGCAGGGGGCTGACGGCCACCCCTGAGTGTCCAGGAGGAAGGCATGTCCCTGTTCCCTAGAGCGCCTAGGTGGGTGGGTTTTGCAGCTGGACTATGAGCACCCAATGCTGTTGGCTGTAAGCACTGGGGGGCGCCTCTTATTCTTGGGCCCATATCACAGGTGGCTAGGGGGCATGGGTGGAGCCACCAGTCCTCAGGCTCCTGATGTGGGTAGGTGAAGACCCTGCTTAATGGGCAGAGCAGTGTCAAATGTCACAACCTGCCACTTCACAGCTGAAACAGTTGAAGTTGGATTTCAGGTATATACCCTGTTGTACTGTGGTAATGAGGGCCCTCACTGTTGAAATGGGCCCATACAAGTCTCTGCAGGGGAAAAGGTACTCAAAGTCCATGGATCCCTTATGCCTGTGTCTAGGCAAAGGAGCTGTGCCCACCCTGGGTTCCTGGCTTAGGGGAGCCGGCAGTTTATTTTTTCTCGTTTTTAATTTGTTCACTCTACAAGGACCGGAAAATGGCTGAGGGCACGTGACAAATCCTACTTCCGGCCCAGAGGACTCAGCAGTTGCTGAATCCGATCTGGGACCCAGTGCAGGGCAGGGAGTGGGGAGATAAATGGGAGAGAGGTTTTTCCCTAACGGGGGGTATTTTTGGTCTGCATGGTAGGCTGTACGCAAGTACTTATTTTTCGCCAATGAGGGCTGCTTCTCGCTGGTTCTGGGTGGCCAAGAAGACTCTTTGGTGCTGGGTCTCTCCCAGTGTGGAATATGCCTCCCAAGCACCGCTGCTTGCCTGCCTCACTGCTCATCCATGAGCTGCTCCGTCCTGAAGGGCTCAGGTTCTTGCTGGGTCAGGTGTGGCAACTCCTCACCGCTTCTGAACCGTCTCTCCCTCCTCCTGCTACTCAGTCTAGTTCCTCAATTTTGCCTTTGATGTTCAGGGCTCCTAGATTGTCATATATAATTGATTCACTTGTTTTTTTGGGTCTTTGTTGTAAGAGGGTCCACCAGAAGCATCTGATTACTTTGCCATCTTGGCCCTGCCTCCTGGACTGTTTTTCAAAGTGCAAGTCATGACCAATTCATAAAATCAGTGGGCCACTGCTAGTGTTTCTTTTTTC
>NW_004444040.1:1501503-1507442 GCF_000243295.1 Trichechus manatus latirostris
ACCATTAGCAGTTTTTAATTTTTTTAATTAAACAATTTATCAGTTTGTTTTAATGTTTTCTAGATACTGGGTCATATTTAGGAAGACTTTCCCTAAGCCAAGATTATTAAATAATTTTCCTCATGTTTTCTTCTGGACTTTTATTGTGTCTTTAGCATGGGCATGTGGTATGTGTGTGTGTGTGTGTGTGGTTAAATCAGTCTGGAATTTACTTTGGTGTAAAGTGTGGGCTCTGAATCTATTCTATGCCTATTTAATTGTCCCGGTACCCTTTAATGAATAATCTGTTTTCCTTACTGATTTGAAATTCCACCTTTATCATATATTGAAGTCTGATATGTATTTAGGTACCCATATGTATTTGAGTTCTGTTTTTGGAAATTTATTGTATTTTCTGTTGATCTTTTTGTCTATTCATGTACAAAATCCTACTGTTTTCAAAATCGTAAATTTTGAAAATATCTTAATATATGGTAAGGTGAATCATCCCTTGTTAATCTTATTTTCCAGAATTTTGCTAGTAATACTTGATTTTTTTTTCTTATAAACATGAAAATCAAATCTAGCTGGAAAAAAATTTATTATGTCAAATCTGTAGACTAATGGAGAATTGGTATTTTTAAGATGTTGAGTCTTCCTATTCAAGAATGTGGTATATTCCATTTGCCCAAGTCTTATTTTGTATTTCTTGGAAGTTTTTAAAGTTTTTGCCACTGATGTCACACATTTCTTGTTCAGTTTATTTCTAGATACTTTCAAAATTTTTTAATATAAATGGGAGTATTTTCTTCCGTTGTATTTTCTAACTGGCTGCTGTTGGGGATATGAAGGCTATTGATTTTTGTAGACATATTTTGTACTGGCCATCTTAATAAATTCTCTTTGTCTTTAAAGTAATTTTTTCAGTGATTATCTTAGGTCTTCGGATCATTTCATCTACAAATATCTTTTTCAAATTTTTAGACGTTTTTCTTTCTTCTGTTTAATTGCATTGGAGAATACCTCCAAAACAAAGTTAGGCAACAGTGGTAAAAGCAGGCAGCCTTGCCTTGCCAATTACTCTAATAGGGATGCTTCCAGTGGTTTTCTATTAAACATGGTGCTGACTCATAGTTGAGATAGACCTATTTTATCATGTTCATGGTATATCAGTTTGCTCCTGTTTTAATAAGAGTTTATATCAAGAATAAGTGTTAAATTTTTCCAAATGCCTGCTCAGCATCAATGAGCAAGATCCGTATGATTTCTCTCTTTTCATCTATTGTTATATTGAATTACATTAATAGGTTTCCTAATTTTAAACTAGGTACATTCCTGCAGAAACAACTCTACTTGGTCATGTTCTATTATTCTTATAATGACTGTTATAGTGTGTTTAATATTATTTTATTTAGGATTTTTCTTCATTGATATTTGTAAGCTATTCCTAAATGAGAGTAGTCTTTGTTTTTCCTTTGTGTGTGTGCTATTTGTGATAAGTTTAGTTGTCACTGCTTTGTTTTGCTTAATGAAAAGAATTTGGAAATTTTCCTAGAAAACTCTGCATTTAATTCATGTTTTCAGATTTATTTGAATGGATTTGAGGAAAAGTTGTCTCTTATGATTGTTTAATTTCCTACATAGCTGTGAACATTTTTTATTTTATATGCTTGTGTTCCCCCTTTTTTTCTTGTTTTAAATTGACTAACCATTTATTTCACGGTTTGTTGCTTTTTTTATTCCAAGGAACCTTCTATTGTATATTTATTAGTTCTATCATTTTTCTGTTTCCTATTTCATTATTTTTTGTCTTTTTTTTCCCCTTGTCGTAGATTAATGCCTTCTCTGGCTTCTTGAATTAAATGCTTCATTTGTTTCTTTTCATTCTCTGTAGTTAATTAAAATATTTAATGCTGTGAATTTTTTATAAGCACTACTTTAGCCATATCCTATAGGTATTCCAGTAGGTAACACCTATATTAGCTAGGGTGAAGTCTAAGCTGCTCTGACAAAACCAAAACTAAACCCACTGCCATCCGAGTTGATTTCCGACTCATAGTGACCCCATAGGGTTTCCAAGGCTGTAAATCTCTACAGAAGCAGATTGCCACATCTTTTTCCTGTGGAGCCAGAGGTGGTTTCAAACCGCTGACCTTTTAGATTAGCAGTCAGTCTTGCTTTAACCACTCTGCCATCAGGGCTCGCTAAATTCAGTGGCTTAAGTAAGACCCAAGTCTTTTTCAATTTGCTGTACCATGTTCCTGAGGTAGGTAGGAGCTTTGCCTCCTAAGAGACCCAAGTATTTTTTCTCTTGTGCCCTGTCGTCCTGACAATATTGTCCTCATCTCCTTGGTCAGAAATGGCTCACAGAGGGAATGGGAACAAGTAATTTCCTTTCCAAAGGATGTGACTCAGAAGTTACCCGCATCACTTTTGCTCATTTCCCATTGGCTGGAATTCATCACATGACTATACCTAGCGCAAAGGAGTCTCAGAAATGTAGTCTCTAACTAGACAGCTTTGTGCTCAGCTGAAAAAAAAAAACGGGTTCTGTACCAAAGGCAAGAAGAAGAGACTGATATTGGGGAAAGAACTGGTAGGTTCTGCCACAGAAATATTTTAATAATTTTTTTTTTCTTTAAAGATATTTTGCCAGTTTGGTTTTAATTTTCAAGTGTTTTCTTACTTGGGTAATTTGTAGTTTATTGCATCATGATAAAAGAATATTGTCTATACTGTTTCTGTTATGGGGAGTTCATAAGGGTTTGTGGATATTCCACAGGCCTTTGGAAAGAAGGTGTTTTCTCTGCAATTAGTATATATAGTTTGGTATATACCAATTAGGATTTATAGTATCTATTATCATTTAAAGGACTGGTGGTGCAGTGGTTAAAGCACTTGACTGCTAACCAGAAGGTCGGCTGTTCAAACTCAACAGCTGCTCGCAGAGAAAGATGTGACAGTCTGCTTCCGTAAAGATTACAGCCTTGGAAACCCTACGGGCAGTTCTACTCTGTCCTGTAGGGTCGCTACGAGTTGGAATCAACTCAACGGCAGTGGGTTTGGTTTGATTTTATTATCATTTAGAAACCCTGGTGGCACAATAGTTAAGCACTCAGCTGCTAACCAAAAGGTCGGTGGTTCAGACCTACCAGCAGCTCCACAGGAGAAAAGACCTGGCAATCTGCTTCCATAAAGATTTCAGCCTAGGAAACTCTATAGGGCAGTTCTACTCTGTCCTGTAGACTCGCCATGATTCGGAATTGACTTGACAGCACACAACAACAGCAACAGCAGTATCATTTAGGTCTTTTATATCCTTACTTAATTTTGCCCCATGCATTTAATGGACCAAAAGACAAAGTCTTTTAATACTAGTATTGTGTTTGTATTTCTTTTTGCATTTTGGTACTTTTTGGTTTATGAATATTGATGCTGCACTGTTTGTGTACTTGAGGAAAAGAACAAACAGTGCACTGACTGAAGTTTAGTGAATCTAGGCAGTCTCATTTTCCAGTTGTTGAAGTTTGCTTCATTCTAGTCCCCACATAATACGTGGAGGAAAGTGCTTATATTCCTGGAGTTTGTTTTGTCTTACCTTTGATTGAATAAAAACCAAACCTGTTGCCATTGAGTTGATTCCGACTCATGGCAACCCTATAGGACAGAGTAGAACTGCCCCATAGGGTTTCCAAGGAGTGCCTGGTGGATTTGAACTGCCAGCCTTTTGGTTAGAAGCTGTAGGTAGCACTTAACCACTGTGCCACCAGGTTTCCTTAGATTGAATAGTAATGTCTTTTTAATCTGAGTGAATGTTTCTATTTTTCACTTACTACACAGGTAATTCTGACTCAAAGGACAGAAGAGGTGAGCCACTCACCTTGTTTGTTGTCCCTTCTACGCAGTGTACAGTATTTGTGTTTCCTCTGCTCACAGTCTGTGGTACCCGTGCGTCTGTGGCTGTGTTGTGTGTTTACTTCAAATTGTTTCCATATTAACCTCATAAAGAAGAGTAACAGAAACAAGTATTTATCATAAGTTTTTTAAATGTAGATTAAGGTTTCTAACAGTTATGATGTATTTTAACAAGTAATAAAATAGCTGTATCTTACTTTATTGTGTCATCTTATTAATATTACCCTTTGGTAGTATTGGGCCATAATTTCTATGCCATAGTTAATTTCTAATTTCTAGACCATGATTACCTTTAAACATTCTGGTTTTGTGTTGATTATTTTTTGTTAGTCTATAAAATGTTGAATCTTTGTGGGTTTGTATGGATTTTATGGATTTTCAGTTCTCTTGTGGAAATCTTTATGGCCTAAGATGTTGTGTCAGTGGTCTAAGCAGGACTGCTGAGTGCCTGGTCATCAGAGAATAGAAGTTTGTGGGTATACCATGTGTAGAAGTGGCACGTTTTGTCTAGGACAGCAGTAAGACTGCCGTCAGAGAATGTGAGAGAAAGAGAGAGAGAGATCATCCAAAAAATGATCGTTGTATTTGAGTTTGGAAAATACTAATCTGTGAAGCAGTTTTTCTTACCGTTATTTCTGAATGGCAGGGCCTGATCTTTTCCCTTTATATCAAGTACTTTGTGAATGTTTTCTCCTTTAAATGTTCCATTAACTAAGAGGTGGTGAGTAATATTATATTTCCATTTCATGAATCTAAGAGATTATCACACTACAGGTAGTCTCCAATTTACGACAGGGTTCCATTCCGACGGCTCCATAGTACATCAGTTCTGATGTAAGTTGAATACCTCTTTTTTTTTTTTTAGTTTGCATTATTATTGCCTTTTATTTTCAGTATCCTTATAAATCCAATCTTTATTTGTCTTTAGGGGTTGGAAACGTTACGTACAAACCTAAAAATATATTTTAACATTGTATGTAGCACATATTGCTATAAGAACATAAGATGTACCAAGAAAAAAAAAGTCATTAAGTGCAGTTTGTTGTAACTCAGATACATCATAAATCAGGTACTAGATGTTACTAAGGAGGGTAGTTGGGATTTGAGTCCCCAGGTGTGTCTAACCCTAAAGCTCCACGCTCTGAAAATGACCTTCTTTTGATCTCATTCTGAAATTAAAATTTGGCTAGATAAATAACTCTAGGTTCAATATCCTTTCGAAGAATTTTGTAGGCAATGCACCATTGACTTCCAGCAAAGGTTTTTGATGAGCAATCAAGTGTTAATCTGATTCTCTTTTCTCTGTAGGAAATCTCATTTCTTCTCCTGAAAGCTTTTAAGAATGACTTGTTGTGGTTGGTAGGTTGGTTTTAATAAAGAATTCCAGAAATTTTGCCAGGATGTGTCTAGGTAAAGGTTTTTTTCAATATTCCTGCTCAAACTTGACAGTACCATTTGGCCTGATGACTCCGGGAACTTTCTTGTATTGTTTCTTTTCTTCTTTGGAAGCTCCTGTTGAACAGATATTAGATCTCCTAGATCTGTCTAGCTTATCTCTGCTCTCATAATTCCATCTCGCTCTTATTATTGTTAATGTGGTTTTTTCACTTATGTCTATTCTCCTTTTCAGCCTTTTTGTTGAGATTTTTACCCCCTAATCGTGTTTAATACTCAGATTGTTCCTTTTTTTTTTTTTATGGTGGTTTTTAAAAAAATTTTGGTGAAAGTATATATAACAGAACATTTGCCAATTCAACAATTTTTACATGTACAATTCAGTGACATTGATTATGTTCATCATATTGTGCAACTGTCACCACTATCCTTCTCCAAATTATTCCACCACAGTTAACAAAAACTCAGTGCACCCTAAGCAACGACTCCCCTTTGCGCCTCCTTCCCAGCCCTGGTAACCACTAACAATGCTTCCCCCTCCCCCCCGCCATTGATGCAGGGTCCTCTTAACAAATTACAATATATTTTTTAAGATTTTACATTCTCGCTGACTGCTCTGACCAGGATCACAACAGAGGGTTCTGGACAGA
>NW_004444040.1:1507936-1513299 GCF_000243295.1 Trichechus manatus latirostris
AGGTTGATATGTTGTGGGGTTGTTAACCAATGTCATAAAACAACATGTGTACTACTGTTTCATGAGAAACTATTTGTTCTGTAAGCCTTCACCTGAAGTTCAATAAAATATTAAATAAATAAAGAGAGAGAGAGAGAAAGAAAGAAAGAAAAGTAACGAGATCAAAAAAAAAGATTTTACATTCTGTTTCTTACATTAACTTTTTCCCAGGGCTACCATTGTGCTCCTTGGCATTTGTAAATGTTACCTGTAAGACTTTGGTTGAGCTTTGCCCTGGAGCATTGAGTGGACAGGAATGTGCTCACAACAGGTGTCCCTTCAGGACAGCAGGGACATATCCTAAACCAGGGGTTCAGTCATGGTTTAGGAAGTTGGGAAACAGTTATCCTTTAGGCAGAACTGCCTTTCTTCTTCCCCCTCCTTTATCTTTTCTGGCTGCCTAGTATTATCTTGGGCACCACCCACGTTCTTTCCCTGTCTTCAGGACACACCCAGGAAGCCCTCTGTGGACCTAGTTTACATAGCAATCATGAGCGATGTGTGGGACACTGTGTGGAAGCCAATTCTAACCAAACTGTGGGGAAAAAAAATTCATGGGAAAAACGTGGACATTTAAACAGTAATTGGATATTAGATAATATTAAGGAATTAGTGCCATTTTTTTAGTTGGCATAATGGTATTGTGGTTATATTAAGAGTCCTCATCTCTTAATTTTTGTTGTTAGCTGCCGTGGAGTCGACTCCAACTTACGATGACCCATGTGTGCAGGGTCAACTTGGTTAGGCCATGATTCCCCATATTGCGTGGTTGTCCTCCATTTTGTGATTGATGTAATTTTCCTATGTGTTGTAAATCCTAATCTCTGCCTGTGGTTAATGGGGCAAGATTAGATTGTGTTACAGAGGATAGGGTGGGATGTAAACCCCTTACTCAGATCACATCCCTGATCCAGTGTAAAGGGAGTTTCCCTGGGGTGTGGCCTGCATCACCTTTTATCTTACAAGAGATGAAGGGAAAGTGAAGGGAGCAGAGCACTGGGGACATCATACTACTGAGAAAGCAGCACCAGGAGCAGAGCGCATCCTTTGGACCTGGGGTTGCTGCGTGGAGAAGCTCCTAGACTGGGGAAGATTGATAACAAGGACCATCCCCTAGGGCCATCGGAGAGAGAAAGCCTTCCCCTGGAGCTGGCACCCTGAATTCGGACTTCTAGCCTACTAGACTGTGAGAGAATAAACTTCTGTTTGTAAAACCATCTACTTGTGGTATTTTTATTAGAGCTGTACTAGATAACTAAGACAGCTAGTTTGAATGCTCATTTTAAAATGAGAGCTATTATAGTATGTTTGAAAATTACCAACAAAGAAGCATAGTATAACATATTCCATCTCTTAAAAAGAAAAAAAACAAGAACCCTTGACCCCACATTCTTCCTCCAGCTGCTACTCGTTTTCTCAGGATTCCTTTATGGTAAAAGTCCTTAAGAAAGGAGTTGGTGTCTTACTGTCTCCTCTATCTTGTCTTTCACTCTGTTTAGACTTTCTTGTCCACTACTGAACTGAAACCACTCTTGAAAAGATCACCAATAGCTCCATCTTGTCAAATCCATTGTCACTTGTCTATCCCTGTCCTACTTAATCTGTTGGCTGGACTTGACAGAGTTGATCACTCCCTCCTTGAAAAACTCTGTTCTTGGTTTCCATGACACCACATTCTGCTGGATTACCTTCTACCTCATGGCCGCTGCTTATGAATCAGTATAGCTGATCTTTTAAAAGAATATAAAAACCAGTTTTACCTCTCACTTGCTCAAAGCCTCCCAATGACAGTGTTTCTCATCACATTCAGAATTAAATCCACACTCATTACCATGGCCTACAAAGCCCTAAGTCTTTTGACTCCTGCACACCTCCCAGCCACATCTTGTGCCACACTGGCCTTTGTGCTATTTCTTGAATCCACCAAGCTCCTAAGGGCTATTATGCTTGTTACTTCCTGTGCCTGGCAAGCTCTTCTCCCAGATCTTTGCATGATTCACTTCACATTATTTAGAACTTTCCTCAGGTATCACCTCCTCAGAAAGACCTTCCCCAATCACTGCCCCCCAACTCATCACTCTCTGTCCCCTTACCCTTCTTTGTTTCCTTCGTAGCACATGCACTGTCTAAAATTATGTGTTTACTTGTTTATGGACAGCATCTCCTTCCTCCCCCAGAATCTAAGCTCTATACCACTTGTCTTTTTGGTCACTTCTGTATTCCTTGTGTGTGGAACAATGTGTAGCATACAATTGCTGGCCCATAAATAGTTTTTTAATGACTGCCACTAAGAGTTTGAATAAGATGAGGACGGGAATATTTCCATTGGTTTGGCCATATGGAGTTTGTTGGTTTCCTTGATGAACAGTTTAAATGGAGCACTAATGGTGAGAATCAGAGCAAAATAGATTGAGGAATACCGGAGGTGAAGAAGTAGAGAAAATGTTTATAGATAATTGTTACGAGAAGTTAGCTGTGAAGAGAGAAATGGAGCTGGTGGTTGCTGAGGGTGAATGAGTTCAAGAAGCCAAGTCTTTGAGGTGGCAGCAGTGGTTATAATCCAGAGTACAAGTGACAGCATTAATATGAGAAGGACATGTCCTCCTTTTTAGCAGGAAGGAAAATGGTGAAGATAGTTACAGGTCAGGCTGGTCATGTAGTTTGTAGTAGAAAGATGTGAGTGGGCAGGCCAGCTACCATTCATTTCCTGAGTGAGGTCTTTGGATAAGAGGAAGAGGACAAGTCAGCACCTGGTCGGCTTTCATGAGAATGGAGGCTACATATTGGTGTGGAAAGGGAGCCTCACTTTGTGGAATGAAGGGAAGGGTTACTGTATCTCCAAGCCAGACGTTGCTGTAGCTGGGGTTCTGGCAAAAGGTGGCTGAAGGGTGAGGCAGTAGGATATGGGAAGAGGTAGAAAGGAGCACCAGCATTTTTGGATACATGATGCCTAAGGACCTAATAGTGTCTCCTTGTTTAAATTAGGAAGAATATTTTCTGTGCCAGGAAACCATTTGGGTTTATGGTAGGAAAACTGTTCTTTTCCCCTTCTTTCCTCATCTTCCTCTAGATGGCGCTTGTTAAGGCTGTGAGAGAGTACACTGTTAGCCTTGCACACCCAGCTTCCCATCAGGACTGGACATTGTTCATGCCTTCAGATATTTGAGTACTTTCTGAGTACTAAGCACTGTTTTAGACTCAAAGAATATAGCAATAAATGAAACAAAGTCTCTGCCTTTAACGAGTTTTTAATCTAATACAGGGAAACAGAGTAAGCAAATATGTGACATGTTAGGGATGGGGCTGGTATGTCACCTTGGGCTGTCCCCTCATCTGTCTCTGTCTCTGTGCCTGTGCCCTCCATCTCCAGAAGTGTTGAATGAGCCCTTCTTCCTCATCAGGGTGTTTCCCTGAGCAATCGACTTGAGCCCTGCATTGTAGGCAGCAATAATGACATGTTCTGTTTTCTTGATTTCAGATGAGACGCCAATTATCGCAGTGATGGTGGCCCTGTCCTCTCTGCTAGTGATCGTGTTTATTATCATAGTTCTGTACATGTTGAGGTGAGCACAGCAACAGTTCTGCATTCTCCGAATTCTGTTTCAACACCCCAGTGTGCATTCAGCCCACAAAGCCCAGAAGACAGCAGGATAAGGTCAGCAAATAGAATAGAGAGGGAGTGACTCAAAGATAGTGCTAAGATTATAAGTCTACTTAGAATGATTTTAAAAATCCATAGTCTTCCTCAAGAACCAACCCCTCTCCTTTGCTTCCATCTGTCCAAGCCCAATACCCCAACTCTAGTACAGCCTAAAGCCCAGAGTGGTAGTTTAGAGGCTGGGGGAAGAAGCCACAGTCTGTGTAATTAGTGATAAAGTTTCAAGATCATCAGATCGAGCCCTGTTAAAGCAACCTCAACAAGGGCCTCAGTGGAGATTATGTGCTCAACAAAGGCCTACTCTATTTCTAGTTGGGGCTTTGTCCCCAGATCCCTTTGAGACCTCTGACCCAGGTATGCTTAGCTGAATCATGTGAGTTACAGAGTTCCTCTTACTGGCCCTTTTTTGGGGTCCTCTAAATATTACCACTCAGTAAGCAGAAGCAAAGAAGGGAAGCCTAAGGGAGAGAAGAGGAAGGTGCATTTGCTCTCTTCCTGCTAAGCTACAGCCCTGACTACTAGGGTTTAACTCTGCACTTGCCTTTGGCCTAACCTGCTCTATGCTCCCTCTGTTCTTCTGGAGGAATAATGAGAGGGGAACCTTATGCACCCTCCACACTTTGGCATGTATCCCCATCATTCTTTAGGAGACTTGTGGCCATACCTGTACCCACCCAGTCTGAAGCTCTGTGCTTCTCCCTGGGGCTCCTAGGCTGCACTGGGGAAATTACAAGGTTTTAGGTTGATGTGGATCCTCCCATCTTCCCCAGCTGTATTCTACTCACCCCTTTCTCTCTCTGGTGTGACTGTGATCACTAGTGGGTCCTGGAACTGGAGCTGCACAGAAGAGCCATGCAAGCCAGAATGTATTGTTGGTGTTACAGAGGTTGGATTCTAGTGTGCTGAGAGTGAGCCAGAGCATGCTTGAAGGTGCTCAGTCAGCATGGAATGGAGCTGCCTCAGGCTGTGTATGACCTGTCTCAATCTAAAAGAGGCTGTTTACTTGGTAGAAGAGGCTTAGAAAGGCTGAACTGAAATATACAAAAGCGAGAATACAAAGCCAATGATTGGCCTCTCCTGCCTCAGTGCTTAGTTTTTCATTACGAACATTTTCTCATTAGGTTTAAGAAATACAAGCAAGCTGGGAGCCATTCCAATTCTTTTCGCTTATCTAACGGCCGCACCGAGGATGTGGGTAAGGCAGCCCTTAATGGTGTGGGAAACCTGCACAGGAAGAAAACCAAGAAATTAGGGGTTTCCCCATCCTGATAAAAGAATAACTTTATAAAAAGGGGGAAAAAAGATTCTTGAAGAGAGCAGCCTCCCCAACTTAGTCTCCAGAGGAGCTGCATTCCCAGGGCACTTGACCAACCTTCCCCCTTGTATGCACTGCAGAGCCCCAGAGTGTGCCGCTTCTGGCCAGGTCCCCAAGTACCAACAGAAAGTACCCGCCCCTGCCTGTGGACAAACTGGAGGAGGAGATTAACCGAAGAATGGCCGATGACAACAAGCTCTTCAGAGAGGAATTCAACGTGAGTTCTTTGTTGAACCTGGTGTGTCAGCAGAGAGGGAGGCAGTCCTAAGGTCAGGCCTTTTGAGTCATGGGATAGAAAACAGGTTTCTAATGGGTGAAGAGGGGAGAAATATTTTATCAAGTTCATCTGAC
>NW_004444040.1:1513462-1516999 GCF_000243295.1 Trichechus manatus latirostris
CCATCCATCCATCCTTGTGCCTGTTACTTCATTTGTTGATAAGTACTTACTGAGCATCTAATATGTGTCGGGTAGAATTCTAGGTGCCGGGGACATGATGGGGAGCACAAACACATCTAGTTCCTACTCTCAGGGAGCACACTGTCCAGTAGAGAAGATCCACAAACAAGAACAAAAATAACTATGTAAGTTCAAACAGTGATAAAAGACATGAAGGACTGGTGCATAGTTATAGGAGTCCATGTTAAGATGTCTCCTTTTAGAGTCTAGAACAAGGGTCCCAGAGCATCTTAAGTAGACGGTAGGCATAGATCAGTGTGGAAGGTGAGGGCTGTGGCAGACTGCAAAGCATAAGCCTCATCTTGGATTTTTAGATTCGCAGTTTTTTATAACACCCTTTAAGGAAGCAACGGCACACAACGACGACAATGAAGGAAGCAGAACATGTTTGTGAACCACCAGTTGGTGAGCCCAGCCCACCAGTTCTGATCCCAGGTCAGAATAGCTTTCTGGAGGAAATGTTTGAATTGAGACCTGTTACGTTAGCAAGGAGTGTGGGGGAATATTCCATGCACCAGGAATAGCTAAACCAAAATATCAGTAGTAAGAGTGGGAGAGGGAGGGGCACATTCAAAAAATTAAAGAAGGTTTGGGTGTGGCTGAAGGACAGAGACTCAAGGAAAAGTGAAAAGATGAGACTATAAAAGGCTGGGCCAGACCATAGATATTATACATTGTCAAGAGAGAAGTGGAAAACCATGGACCAGCCAGATTTAAATTTTGAAAAATGACTCTGATTGCTGTATGGAGAATAACCCATGGAAATACCACAATAGAGGCAGAGAATCCAGTTAGGGGCTGTAAAAGTTGTTAAGGTTGTGCCATTAGATTGACCTAAGGTGATATTGATAAGGGAGAGGGGCATGAATTTAAGGACATAGAGGGGCGATTTCAGAGTTGACTAGTTCATCAACTCACGCATGGTTAAACTCTCAGTTTCCTTAATACCTTTTCGCACAGCCATAAGCCATATGTGGGCTTTGCCTCTTTTCCTGGCTCCCCTAATGTTACCAAAATGGTTGCCCCAGTATCAGGCATCACATGGAGCTATAACAAAGTCTAGCGGGAAAAGAATGACTGTCTCTCCTGTATGTCTCAGTGAAGAAAACTTGCCCAGAAGCTTCTGAGACTTCTTTTGTCACATGCTACTTCTTAAACATGTCATGAACAGGGGAGAAATAGGATACTGTGACTGACTGAGACCAGTCTGGATTATACCTGGATCATGTGGATGATGGGCAGACAAACCCACAGAATGGGAGCTCTGGTAGCAAAAGGAAAGGAGGAATGGTTATTTGATGGGTGAATCACCACTCATATCTGCTCCACATTAAAGGGGCTTGGGGGAATTGAGAGCAGTGTGGTCAGATTTACATTTTGAGATCAGTAGCTACAATGTGGAGAACAGATGGGAGGGACACAAGAGTTAACATAGGAACTGTTTACTAGGTAGGAGCTAATAAAGTAGCTTGGACCCTTTTCTTCTGGCTGTTAGAAGAATACCACCAATTAATTCTCATTACCACCACTTGTCTGTCAGTTTGTAGTACTGTCGTGGCTTGTGTGTTGCTGTGATGCTGGAAGCTATGCCACAGGTATTCAGATACCAGCAGGGTCACCCACAGTGGACAGGTTTCAGCGGAGCTTCCAGACTAAGGCAGACTAGGAAGAAGGACCTGGTGATCTACTTCTGAAAAAACTGACCTCTGAAAACACCTTATGAACAGCAGCGGAAATGTTGTCTGATGTAGTGCCAAAAATGAGCCCCTCAGGTTGGAAGGCACTGAAAATATGACTGGGAAAGAACTGCCTCCTCTAAGCAGAGTTGACCTTAATGATGTAGATAGAATAAAATTTTGGGGACCTTCATTTGCTGATGTGACATAACTCAAAAGAGGAAGAAACAGCTGCATACATCCATTAATAATCGGAGCATGGACTATACGAAGTGTGAATTTAGGAAAATTGGAAGTTGTCAAAAATTAAATGCAATGCATAGGCAGGACCAAGATGGCAGAGTAGTCAGGCGCTTCCAGTGGATCCTCTTACAACAAAGACCCGAAAAAAGAAGTGAATTAATTACATATGACAGTCTAGGGGCCGTGAACATCTAAGGCAAAATTAAGGAAGGGGACCGAGTGGCAGTGGGAGGGAGAGACAGTTCGGAAGCAGCAAGGAGTTGCCAGAACTGACCCGGCGAGAGCCTGAGCCTGTCAGGCCTGATCAGCTTGGGTGAGCAATGAGGCAGGCAAGCGGCAGTGCTGCGCATTTTCCACAGCGGGAGAGACCTGGCACCAGAGAGCCTACCCGGCCACCCAGAACCAGTGAGAAGCAGCCCTCACTGGCAGAAGATAAGTACTTGTGTACAGCCTACCACGCGGATCAAAAGTACCCCCCTTACGGAAAAACCTCTCTCCCATTTACCTCCCCACTCCTTGCTCTGCACCAGGTGCCAGACCGGCTTCAGCAACTGCTGAGTCCCCTGGGCCGGAAATAGGATCCCTCATACACCCTGAGCCATTCTCCAGTCCTTGGAGAGTGAACAAATTAACAAATGGGAAAAAATAAACTGCCAGCTCCTCTAAGCCAGGAATCTGGGGTAGGCACAGCTCCTTTGCCTAGGCACAAGCATAAGGGATCCGCGGACTTTGAGTGCCTTTCCCCCTGCAGAGACTTCTGTGGGCCCATTTCAGTAGCATAGGCCCTCATTACCACAGTACAACGGGGTATATACCTGAAGTCTAACTTGAACTGTTTCAGCTGTGAAGCGGCAGGTTCATGACATTTGACACTGCCCATTAAGCAGGGTCTTCATCTACCCACATCAGGGGCCTGAGGACTGGTGGCTCCACCCACACCCCCTAGCCACCTGTGATAGGGGTCCAAGAGTAAAAGGTGCCCCCCAGTCCTTACAGCTAACATCATTGGGTGCTCATAGTTTGGCTGCAAAACCCACCCACCTACATGCTCTAAGGAACAGGGACACACCTTCCTCCTGGACACTCAGGGGTGGCCGTCAGCCCCCTGCCTTGCTCAGAGTGTTCCTTCTGCTGCAGCCAGATGCCTGTGCCTACACCAATCACCCATGCCTGTCTAGGACTGTAGGTGAGAGCCTACACCACACACTTGGTGGCTATCTACCTGGACACCTGAGCTGAATCCATACAGGGGGAATGGTGGACTCCTGAGCTCACATACCTAGTAACAGATCTAACCACTTGATGACAGAATATTAGAACTTCAGAGGTGCCAGTAATCAAACTAGTTCATATGAGCAGCCTGTGCGGGCATATCAAAACAAAACAAGAAGCTAGGACACAGTAAGCAAACATAAAATAATAAGTATAATAACTTACTGACAGCTCAGAGACTACAGTCAGTATCACATCACATAAAGAGGCAATGCATGATGGCTTCAGCAAGCTCCCAAAATAAAGAATCTAGAAATTTTCCAGAGGAGGAAAATTTCTTGGAATT
>NW_004444040.1:1522942-1579693 GCF_000243295.1 Trichechus manatus latirostris
GGGACATAAAGTGATACTCGTGAGGAATGCGCCTCTTAGCTCAAGTAGATACAAAAGACTAAACGGGCAGCTTCTGCCCAGAGATGAGATGGGAAGGCAGAGAGAGTTAGGAGCTGGTCGAATGGACATGGGGAATCGGGTGGAAAGGAGGAGTGTGCTGTCACAATATGGGGAGTGCAATTGGGGTCACATAACAATGTATGTATAAATTTTTGTATGGGACACCAACTTGAAATATAAACTTCATTTAAACTACAACAATAAAAAAAATGGAATGCATAAAGATCAATAACCTAGACATTAGTGAGGTAAAATGGACTGGTATTGGCCATTTTGAATCAAACAGTCATATGGTCTACTATGCTGGGAGTGACATATTGAAGAGGAATGACGTTATATTCATTGTCAGCAAGAACATTTCAAGGTCTATCCTGAAGTACAGCACTGTCAGTGATAGGATAGTATCCATACACTTACCAGGAAGACCAGTCGATAAAACTGTTATTCAAACTTACCCACCAACCACTAATGAGAAAGATGAAGAAATTGGAGATTTTTACCAACTTCTGCAGTCTGAAATTGATCAAACATGTTATCAAGATGCATTGATAATTATTGGTGTTTAGAATGCAAAAGTTGAAAGCAAAGAAGGATCGGTAGTTGGAAAATATTGCCTTGATGATAAAGATGATACTGGAGATGGCATGGTGGAATTTTGCAAGACCAATGACTTATTCATTGCAAATACCTTTTTTCAGTAACATACATGGGGACTATACATGTTGACCTTTCTGGGTGGAATACAGAGGAATCAAATTGACTACATCTGTGGGAAGAAACGATGAAGAAGCACAATATCGTCAGAACACAGCCAGGGGCTGACTGTGGAACAGACCATGAGTTGCTCATATGCAAGTTCAAGTTGAAGCTGAAGAAAATTAAAACAAGTACACTAAAGCCAAAATAGGACCTTCAATATATCCTGGCTGAATTTAGAGACCTTCTCGAGAATAGATTTGACACACTGAACACTAATGAACAAAGACCAGATGAGTTGTGGGATGACATCAAAGACATCATACATGAAGAAAGCAAAAGGTCATTAAAAAGACAGAAAAGAAAGAAAAAAACAAAATGGATGTCAGAAGAGACTCTGAAACTTGCTCTTGAATGTAGATCAGCTAAAGCGAATGGAGGAAATGAAGTAAAAGAACTAAAGAGAAGATTTCAAAGGGCAGCTGAAGAAGACAAAGTAGTATAATGAAATGTGCAATGACCTGGAGTTAGAAAACAAAAAAGGAAGAACACACTTCGCATTTCTCTAGCTGAGAGAACTGAAGAAAAAATTTAAGCTTCAAGTTTCATTATTGAGGGATTTTATGGGCAAAATATTGAACGACCCGTGAAGTATCAAAAGAAGATGGAAGAACACAGAGTTACTGTATCAAAAAGAATTGGTCAGTGTTTAGCCATTTTGGGAGATAGTATATGATCAAGAACTGATGGTATTAAAGGAAGAAGTCCAAGATGTACTGAAGGCATTGGGGAAAAACAACTCCCCAGGAATTGATGGAATGCCAGTTGAGATGTTTCAATAAACAGACTCATCGCTGGAGGTTCTACTTACCTATGTCGAGAAGTTTGGAAGACAGCTACCTGGCCATCCGACTGAAGAATCCATATTTGTGCACATTCCAAAGAAAGGTGACCCAACAGAATGCAGAAATTATTGAACAGTGTCATCAATATCACAAGCAAGTAAAATTTCGCTGAAGATAATTTAAAAGTGGTTGCCACAGTACATCAGAAGGGAAATGCCAGAAATTGAGCTGGATTCAGAAGAGGATGTGGAATGAGGGATATCATTGCTGATGTCAGATGAATATTGGCTGAAAACAGAATATCAGAAAGATGTTTACCTGTTTTATTGACTATGCAAAGGCATTTGACTGTGTGGATCATAACAAATTACGGATAACATTGCAAAGAAGGACAGTTCCAGAACACTTAATTGTGCTCATGCAGAACCTGTACATAGACTGAAGAGGCAGTCATTCGAAAAGAACAAGGGGATAGTGCATGGTTTAAAATCAGGAAAGGTGTGTGTTAGGGTTGTATCCTTTCACCATACTTATTCAGTCTGTATGCTGAGCAAATAATCCAAGAAGCTGGACTTCTGAAGAAGAACGTGGCGTCAGGATTGGAGGAAGACTCATTAACAACCTGCAATATGCAGATGACACAACCTTGCTTGCTGAAAGAGAAAAGGACTTGAAGCACTTACTGATGAAGACCAAAGACTACAGCCTTCAGTATGGATTACACCTCAACACAAAGAAACAAAAATCCTCACAACTGGACCAATAAGCAACATCATCATAAATGGAGAAAATATTGATGCTGTCAAGGATTTCATTTTACTTGGATCCACAGTCAACACCCACGGAAGCAGCAGTCAAGAAATCAGACGACGCATTGCATTGGGCAGATCTGTTGCAAAAGATCTCTTGAAAGTTGTTAAAAAGCAAAGATTTCACTTTAAGGACTAAGGTGCGCCTGACCTAAGCCATGGTATTTTCAGTTACCTCATATGTATGTGAAAGCCAGACAGTTAATAAGGAAGACTGAAGGAGAATTGATGCCTTTGAATTTCGGTGTTGGTAAAGAATACTGAATATACCATGGACTACCAGAAGAACGAAAAATCTGTCTTGGAAGAAATAGAGCCAGAATGCTCCTTAGAAGCGAGGATGGTGAGACTTCATCTCATGTGCCTTGAACATGTTATTAGGAGGGACCAATCCCTGAAGAAAGGCACCATGCTTATAAAGTAGCGGGTCAGCCAAAGAGAGGAAGACCCTCAGTGAGATGGATTGATACAGTGGCTGCAGCGATGGGCTCGGGTATAATGACTGTGAAGATGGCGCAGCACTGGGCAGTGTTTCATTCTGTTGTACATAGGGTTGCTATGAGTCAGAACCGACTCAGTGACACCTAACAACAACAGTGCTCATTGATTCAGAACACTTACCAAATCCCACAAGACAGCATCCCAGCCTCAGCACCATAAAAACCCATTGCCATCAAGTCGATTCTAACTCACAGCAACCCTATAGGACAGAGCAGAACTGCCCCGTAGGGTTTCCAAGGCTGTAAATCTTTATGGAAGCAAACTGCCACGTCCTTCTCCTGCATAGTGGCAGGTGATTTCAAACCGCTGACCTTTCTGTTAGCAGCCAAGCACTTAACCATTCTGCCACCAGGGCTCCTTTTTCAGCACCATAGTTGGGTCTTTGTTAAGCCATTCTACTATTTTGTTATCTGTAATACCAGCTGCTTTGGGGTGATGGGATATGTGATCCCATTCCCATACTTCTTTTTCTGCAAAATGAGTTCTTTGTTTAGAGGTAATGTTCCTTCAGATCCCATGTTAAGGCATTCCAGTAAATCCTTGGATGGTGGGGTTGTTCCTAGAGGCATGATAGACAACTTCATATAGATGCAATGAGAGCCAATTGCTGTGTCTCCTCAGCAGAAGGAGTCTAGTGTGATCAACCTGCCTATGGGCCGTTGGCTGATCCCCTGGTTGCTACATCAAGGTCTCAGGGTTGATCCCCTTTGCCAGCATTTGGGGCTTTCTACAGTGACGCTGACTTGATGGCACCTAACAACAACAACATGGTGACAATATCAAGTAGCCTTAGTGTGAGAGAAAGTCTGTGTTGTTGAGTGCATTCTCTCTACCTCTGCTACTGTGGCTACTGTGATAATGAGCTCATTGGGCCAGCACTGAGGTGGTGAGGGAAAGGACTGACCAACATCTTCTGGGTTCTTAGCAGTGAGTGCCATCAGGTGAGCATTCACAGGAAACACAAATATTTCCCGTCTTACTTGTTGCAGTTCTCTGTTACCCAGACATCAGTTTAGAGCCTGACCTCCAGTGAGGTAGATAGCATGATATCTTACTTGAAGTTCTGTTCACTGGGAGGATTTCTCTTTTATACTGTCATTTGGAGCCATCACTTAAGTAGGTTACCCCACAGCAGTCTGCTTCCAGCGTGGGTCAGCATGTCTCCCAGAGCCATTTGTATAGCAGGCTGGACTTTTTTCTTCAGTCTACTGTTGATAGCATTAGAACATCAGAGGTGTCTAAAAGAGTAAGACTGTGTGACAGACATTCTGTACACATCACTTCCAGCTGATGATGGAATCCTGTTGGGCATGTCCAAATTTATGCTAGTTGGATCACATAATAACTAGTTTATGATGGGAAGCTGAAGTCATTTTGATACCTGGCGTCCCATGGTCAGTCAGGCTTACAGTCTCCACCAGAGCCCAAGACTAACAGAATCATTCTGCTGACAGAATCATGGTCTTGGCCCCAAATCCTAGGGTATTTCATTATGTTTCTCTTGCTCAGTCTTACCCACAGACACTTAAAGAGCCCGATAGGATCTACCAGAGTCAATTTCTCTGTGGCCTGGATCAGCTGGAGAGCCTTCCCTTCAGATTATACCACCAGCATGTGGTATATGTTGTCTCCAAAATCCAAATTGGTCCAGCAAGCGGTGCTCCTCCTTCTTAGTGGGGGAAGGATAGTGGGGAAGGAGCACAGCCGTTGTCCTTTACATTGGATGAGATATCCTAGTATGCCCCAGGCCTTTGGACCTTCAGAAACTTGGCTCAGATGACAGGGCACTGTATTTTTAATTCATGTCTAGCATGTACATCTAGTGTACATAACTTCTGCCCTTCAAGTAGCAGTCAGCTCTATGTCATCAGCATAGTTTCAGGGCAGTATCCTGTAAAACAGTGAGACAAGATCCCTATGAACCAGATCACAGCACAGAGAGGTCAGGATGTTGTATCAAAAATTCTCCCATCACCTGACCTTCAGAGGTTCAACTCTAGCATCTTAATACTGGAATTCTGGGTCCTCAGGAGTTAGCTCAGGATCAGAACCCAATAGACCCCAAAAAGTGTATTTCCCTTTACCCAGTGTACAGTTACCATCGTGTCTTGGTTATCTAGTGCTACACTAACAGGAATACCACAAGTGGATGGCTTTACAAAAAGAAGTTTATTCTCTCACAGTCCAGTAGGCTGCAAGTCCAAATTTAGGGCATCAGCTCCAGGGGAATGCTTTCTCTTCTCTGTTGGCTCTGGTGGAAGGTTCTTGTCATCAGTCTTCCCTTGGTCTGGGAGCATCTCAGCGCAGGAACCTCAGGTCCAAAGGATGCGCTCTGCTCCTGTCATTGCTTTCTTGGTGGTATGAGGTCCCCAGTTCTCTGCTTGCTTCCCTTTCCTTTTATCTCTTGTAACTTAAAAGGTGGTGCAGGCCACACACCCTAGGGAAACTCCCTTTACATTGGATCAGGGATGTGACCTGGGTAAGGGTGGTGTTACAATCCCACCCTCATCCTCTTTAACATAAAATTACAGTCACAAAATGGAGGCCAACCACACAATTCTGGGAATCATGGCCCAGCCAAATTGATACACACATTTTTTGGGGGACATAATTCAAACCATGACACATAGTAAATGTCTGAAGGTGCTGGGAGAAGCTGGGGAGGAGTGTGTATGGTATATGAGTATTGACATACTGTGGCAGGGTTCTTTTTTATAGGTGCCTGGCCTCCCCCTCGTTAAAGGGTTCTGGGTCTGTGAACTGACCCACACCTAGAGGCTGCATGAGAGGGGCACTTTCTCTAGCATGGTGGTTCTTGTCAGGCCCCTTCAACTCACCTAGGCTGGCTGCCTCCCACTTTCACTACTGGGAGCTACACAATGAATTAACCACAACCAGAGATGTCTGAGCCTCGATGACCATGGCCTCTGAGACTCCTTCTGTCCCCCTAAGATCAAGAATCCCATTTTGATACCAGTCTCTTCCTCCAGCATCTCACTAAGGTGAGGCCAGCTAGGAAGGCACTTCCAAAGATTGCAGTGCTTTCCTCACCAGTGTCCACCCTCCAGTAAGGCAAATGTTGTGGCTCCCATCAGGGACATGCTGAAGGTGTCAGTAGGAAGGTTGTGCCTATTTATATCTCTTATAACATTCTCATCTCCTCTACTTTGTGCCAAGGGCTTTCTGGCTTTTCATTGTGGCCCAGCTGAACCCAGCATTCAGTCCATTTCCACTGGCAAACCTAGCTCAGTGTTAGAACCTTGGCCAGTTACCTGAGCTGTTGATACTACTGCAGAAGTTCAGCTGACTATAACCATAACTAGGAATTTGGCCTTATCCAAAAATTATGCTCTCCCCTCCTTGGTCTAACATCCCCGAATCTTTATCAACAACTCTCCTATAATTTTTGATGATCCAACCTTGTTTATGTACTTTGCCTGCCAGAGTATGTTATGATGCATTCTGATTATCCATGAGCAGTGAGAGCTGAGGTGGGGGGCAGTTTTCATTGTGAAAGCAAGATGCAGTAGAGAGCATAATAGAGAGATTTGAGAGGTGTCTTCAAGTTCTGTGTTTCCTTTCAGCGTCATTTCAGTTGTCTCACTTTTAAACCCCTATCTTTCACATCAGCAACCAGTTCTTTTGAATTAAAATTCAGCAAACAGTAGAATTCTGAAATCTTAATATTTGGTTTGGCAAAATACAAGCACAATCAGAGAAAAGCCCTGAGTTTCATTCTGTGTTTGGAGGTGAGCATTTGATGTTGGAGCTGGGCTTTTTTTGTTTATCTAATGTTGTCAAAAGTAATCATTTTACTCCTTGCTATCAACATTTCTAGTCTCCTTTTAATTGGGACTTCCTGCTGCTTAACCACCAACTAGAACATATGCCAGTTGATCACCAGCAATGACTAGAGTAGCTGTTGTACTGCTGTGAACCACGAGTGGCTGGTTCTTTCCCATTCTGGAAATTGGTTGATAGTTCCTTTTCCTCCATCTGAACTCAGTTATCTGGTTCACATCACCCACATTTCCCCCCAAGAATCTCTCAGTTACAACTCACTTTCTGATACTAACTGGTAAGTCAGTTAAGATTCTTTGGTTAAAAACAAAGGTCATCTTGACTAAATTAAGCAAAAAAAGCAAAACTGTGAATTGGAAAGACACTGGGGAAACTGGTAGAATTGAAACATGAGTTGGATTCTGGCAGGCATTTCCCTGGTGACTCTGGGGCCCTTCTAAGGAGCTTCCTGGGAGTGACTCTACTTCTTCCCGAGTTTCAAAACAGGGCTTTAAACTGCAACATTCTGGTTCTAACCCCTGCTTAGAGTTGGCCTTTCTTACAAGTTCCCAGGAAGTTATACATAAGAATCATCTAGGGATCTTGTTAAAATGTAGATTCTGATTCAGTGTATCCAGGGTGGAAATGCAAATTCTCAGCAGGAAACTTGTTATAAATGCAAATTCTCAGCAGGTGTTTGAACTTGAAGGAACCCAGTTCAAAGCTGTTTCAAGATCCCAGGAAAGAGATCCTGTTTGACCCAATGTGGGTCAGGTGTGACTCTGCTTAAATCAGTCAGCCCTGGCCAGGGAAGAGGAAGAATAGCACATAAGGCAGACATGCCAATTTGTCTGCTGTCATAGAATAGGAGCCCTGGTTGTCATAGAATAGGAGCCCTGGTGGCACAGTGGTTAAGAACTACAGCTGCTAACCAAAAGGTTGGCAGTTTGACTCCATCAGCTGCTCCTTGGAAACCCTGTGAGGCAGTTCTACTCTGTCCTGTAGGGTCGCTATGAGTCAGAATCAACTCGATGGCGACGGGTTTTTGTTGTTTTTTTTTATCATAGGTTAAGGGAGCCCTGGTGGTGTAGTGGTTAAATGTCTGGCTGCTAACCAAAAGGTGGGCAGTTTGAATCCACCAGCTGCTCCTTGGAACCCCTGTGGGGCAGTTCTAGTCTGTACTGTAGGGTCACTATGAGTCGAAATAGACTCGACAGCAGTGGGTTTTATCACAGAGTAATATTTTTATAATCATGGGGTGGGGAAGGTGTTTCTGAGCAAAACACAAGATTTATAAGATTCATAAACAAGAATGGAAAAGATAATATATTTAAATGTTAAACTTCTCTGTGACAAATAATACCATTTAAAAAGTGGCCAACTGGGAGAAAGTATTTGCCACAGTTAGAATCATCCATCATAAATAAAGTACTCTTATAAACCTGTGAGAAAAATATATACAGTCCAATAGAAAAATCGGCAGTTCATGAAAAAATACAAATAGTCCATAAGCATATGAAAAGAAGTTCAGCTATATCTAGTAATTAGGGAAATACAGATTAAAGCTACTGTTTTGTACCTATCAGATTTGAAAAATTTACAAGACTGATACCAAGTGTGGCCAAAGGTATGGTGAGATGGATACTCTTACAGGTTGTGGGAGTTTAAATTGGTATAACATCTAGAGGATGATTTGGCAGTATCTATCAAGATTTTAAAGGCGCCCCAGTGCACAATGGTTAAGCACTTGGCTGCTAACTGAAAGGTTGGCAGTTTGAACCAGGGCTTTGAACCAATTCATTCCAGTTTGAACCCCTGCTGATAATTTGCATTTCTAACAAGGTCCCAGGAAGTTATACATAAGAATCACTTGGGGATCTTGTTGAAATGTAGATTCTGAGTCAGTATACTTCAGGTGGAAATGCAGATTCGCAGCAGGGGTTCGCACTAGAACAGACCAGTTCAAAGCCTTGGTTTGAATCCACCCAGCAACTCCGCAGGAGGAAAACCTGGCAGTCTCGTCCTGTAAAGATTAAAACCAAAAACCCATTGCTGTCTGGTTGATTCCGACTCATAGCGACCCTATAGGACAGAGAACTGTCCCACAGGTTTCCAAGGCTGTAAATCTTTACAGAAATAGATTTCCACGTCTTTCTTCTGTGGAGCAGCTGGTTCGTTCAAACCACCAACCTTTCAGTTAGCAGCTGAGTGCGTAACAACCACACCACCAGAGCTCCTTCCTGTAAAGATTACAGCCTGGAACACTCTATGGGGCAGTTCTGCTCTGTCACATTGGGTTGCTGTGAGTCGAGATCAGCTTGTTGGCACCTAACAACAACATCAAGATTTAACTTCAGTGCTCTCTGACCTAGCTTCTGGGACTCTTGTCTAACAGAACACTCTCATGTATGCAAATGTGTGTTTGTATAAGGATATTCATTACAGCATTGTTTATAATAATAAGGAAATAAAAAGCAAATATCTATCAAATAGCAGAATGGCTAAATGATCTCTTGCATCCGTTATGAAATTCTGTAGTCATTAAAATGAATGTATTGACATAAAAAGATCTTTAAGTCATATTGTTATTGTTAGAAAACACATTGCAGAGGAATATGCATGGTATTATCCCGTTTTTGTTCTATATATATATATATATCTGTATATGTTTGTGTGTGTTGATGCCATTTTATTTTTTTAAGTCTGGAAGAATACTCTGACCTATTAACAGTGGTTACCTACAAGGCCAATGGAAGATAGCTTAGGAGAGACATGATAGGGAATTTCTGCTTACTGCTGAGTTACTTGAATTTATTTTACGGCAAGCATATTTCTTCTGTAATATTTTAATGATAAATAGAGGTAATGGATCTTAGTATATATGTTTTAATAGATGTATAACATCTAGAATAAAGGAGTTTATGCCTCCAGGTTGGACCATGCCTTAAGTCTTGTGACCAGGTCTCCATGAAAGAAATATCACCAAATGGGAGGTTATTCCAGAGAGAAACTGGACCATGGGGGTGAACAGCTGAAGGAACAATAGGCATAGGACATGACAACTACTTTCAGATATTTGACGAGCTAAAAGGAGAGTGTGTATCGTTGCTGTGAATCCCAACCATGGTTGAAAGTTCTGCGCAATGGCAAACAAATTGGAACTTTTTTATTCACCAGCATTTGTCTTGGGGGAAACATTAAATTTATTTTAAACACTTTGGAAAGCCACTTACTGAGATCCCTAAGACATGCTCAAAATAGTAAAAACTTGGCTAGGTCTTGAGAGGGAGGAGATAGGAGAGAGAGGAGAGGAAAAAAGGTAGAGCCAGTGAGATGCTGAAAATATGTGCATTGTGAGATGTGACCCCCTTCCTCAGGACTATGCCTCTTTAGTAAAGATAGCTGAATTTTTTGAATTTCCAGGTGAAGAAATTATGTGTGTGATAACTGCTGATAGGACTGAATGTACCATATGAGTTGAGGCAGGGGCAAAATGTTGCTGTATTGATGAGCTGTCTCTAAATAAATCGGAGCCAGAGGCCCCTGGGAATTAGCAGGGACTGTCACAAGGGCTTTAGAGTTCAGCAGACTAAGGAATTGCGGTTCAGACCTTCTCAGGGGCAGAGCAGGCTCCAGCTGACACCTGGGTTACACTAGTCAGTACAAGGGAAATGCAAAAGAAATTGTGTATCTGGGTGTTGGATCCTTCTAAATAAAACCGTTCCAAGATGAGATGAACTGCCTGGGAAAGTAGTAAATTCCCCATCACTGCAGAATGTTCAGGCACGGGTGACTATAGGTGAGAGATTTGAAAGAGAATTCAAACTTAAAAGTGAAGGAAATTCAGTTCTGTACTAGAGATTCTGGGCAGCACAGTGAGACAAGAAAAGAAATGAAAGGTATGAGGATTGGAAAGAAAGAGACAAAATATGCATTATTCACAGAGGAGGATATTGTCCTCAGAGAAATCCAAAGACTCATCAGATAAATTATTAGAATTAACAAGTTTTTTAAGCAAGATTGCTAGATACAAAAACAGTATAAAAAATTAATGCATTTCTATGCATAGACCACAAGCAGCAGATCCAATGATAATTTTTTAAAGATGCCGTTTACTATAGCATCAGAAATATAAAGTACATTGGAATAAATTTAAATTATTTACAAAATCTTTGGAGAAACTTATTTTTAAAATTTTGAAGACATGGAAAACAGCCTAAACTAATGAAGAGATAGGATCATTGGATTAGAAGGCTCAATATTGTAAAGATGTCAGTTCTCCCAAATTGATATATAGATTCAATGCAATTCCAATAAAAATCCCAACAGGTTTTTTGTGGAACTTGACAAGCTGATTCTAAAATATATATGGAGGAGAAAAGATCCAAGAATAGCCAAGACATTCCTGAAGAAGAAGAACAAGGTGAGGAGACCCGCCTTACCAGATATAAAGAGTTATTACAAAATTTTAGTAATTAAGACAGTTTTGTATTGGCACTGGGGTAGACAGATTGACCAATGGAATAAAATAGCCCAGAGCAGGCCTATGTGTGTGACAGAAATGTTGTTGCAGTTTTGGTGGGGGAAACGATGCTCTTTACAATAAATAGTGCTGGGGCAATTGGGTAACCCTAGGGGAATAAACGAAACCGAACTCCTATCTCATACCAAACACAAAAACCAATTACAGTTGGTGTAAAGACTGAAGTTTAAAGGATAAAACATAGAGACAGTAATATAGGAAAATTATTCGTGATCTCACAGTAGGGAAGGATTTCTCAAGACTTAAAATGTTGATAAAGGGAAAAATTGATCAATTTGACTACATTAAAATGAAGAACTTCTGTCCATAAATAGACACCATAAAGAAAGTGAAAGGACAAGCCAATGCTTGGGAAGGATATTTGTAACACATATAACTGTTAAAGGGTGAGTATCTAGAATCTATAAAGAACTTCTACAGATTAATAAGAAAATAAGCAATCCAGTAGAAAAATGGGGGAAGCGTTTGACTAGGTACTTCAGCAAAGTGAAAGTCCATTGACTAGTAAACTATGGAAAGATGGTGAACCTTATTAATAATCAGAGAAATGTAAGTTAAAACATTTGCTGCGCTTAAAGTCTGACGATAGCAAAGGTTGGTGAAGGTATGTAACAACTAGGCAGGCACTTTACAACTAGAACACTTTACATTGCTGGTGGCAGTATAAATTGGTACAATTACTTTGAAAAACAATTTGGCCATATCTGGTAAGTTTAAAGATAATCATACCCAATACTTTTACCCATGTACACAAGGAAACACATACAAATTAGTGTTCAAAGCAGGAATGTTAACTGAGGCCTGGTGACACAACAGTTAAGCACTCAGCTGCTAACCAAAAGATTGGCAGTGTGAACCCATCCAGCAGCTCTGGGAGAAAGACCTGATTCTGTTCCTGTAAAGATTACAGCCTAGAAAACCCTATGGGGCAGTTCTACTTTGTCATATAAGATTGCTCTGAGTTGAAATTGACTCGATGGCACCTAATACTAGAATGGATAAATAAATTTTGGTCCTTTCTCATAATGGAACACTACAAAGTAAAGTGAATGAACTTGAGCTACATATAACAACCTGGGTGAATCTCAAGAATATAATGTTGAGCAGAAAAAAGCAAGTAAAAAAATAGACTGAGCAATAACAATATATTGTTTAAGGATACAAAATATATCGGGTACAAATAAAGCAAGAGAATTGAGAAAAACAAACTTCCAAGTTTTACCTGTGAGAGAGGAGGGACAAGGATATGATGAGGAGCCCATAGAGAACTTTTAAGTTAAATGGAGTGGTAGATAACACAGGTAATTTTTTTAATGATTTTTTTTATTAATACAAAAATTTTTTTAAAGAAAATTGACATGTTAAAAAATCAGTACCTAGCCTTGGTTCCAGCAAGGGATGAATGGTCTTTGATGCCACCTAGTGTTCCTAGAGAGTTGAGCATCTTATAGCCTTCTGATTCTGCTGCTCCTTCCTAGCTCTGTGGACTAGGTTTTTCAGAGTGAAAACTGAACGGAAAAGGGTTCCGTCTATTTTTATCCCTGCCAACCTAGACTCCTCCATCTGAACCGTCTCTTCTAGCACTGTTTTCTAGGGCACACCCTTTTCATCTCTCTTGTCAAACAATGGCTTACCCCTGTTTTCTTCCTGACTTTCCATGTAGGAGCGGCAGCCTGCCTGGAAACCCAGTTTTGCTCCGTCGTGACTGGGGGAGCTAGGGATGCTAGTCAGACTTTGAGGTGGTGATCATTGTCATTCCTGACCCTTCTGTATTAAGGGCTGTGTTCAGGTGGTTTGCTGGCACTACCTCTGTTCTACATCATTCTAGACAAGAGATATACAGGAAAAGGAGCGCTACTGGATTAGTCATGAGGACTTTTTAAAAGCTTGTAGCTCATCCTGCCCTGTACAAGGGAGAAAACCTGTGGAAATCTAGCCTATGTGGAGGAAGAAAATGCAAACTGTGCATGAATTAGGCAACTCCAGTCTTAAGTATGATCTCTATTCCATGTGCAAGAGTCCAGCCCAGGAAACTTTTTTCTCCCCATTACGTCTTGACAGCATAGTGTCTGAGGGAATTGCCTCTCTGAGTAACGATACGCAGAACCTCCAAGGTGTTTACTCTGAAAGGAAAATCTCTTGAGTAGGTGAGGTCAGTTGGATCATGAGACCTTGCCTGCTTTTATCTTAGGGTCTTTCACTTTAATTTCTCCTACCACTGTCATGCTGGTTCCCAGGAAATATATTTGCTCCCTTCATAAACCTGTTGCTTCCATTTGGACAAAATTGGTTCCCTTTGATTGGTATTTCCTTTATTGAGGCATATATATATGTATATGTATATATATATGTAGTATTATCAAAGCCAGAAATATGAGAGTAATCCTTCATTCCTGTGTCTTTCTCTCTCCAGTCCACCTTCCCTTCATTCCATCTCCAGATCTAGCAGTTTTAACCCCAGAATATATCTCAAATGCATCAATTTCCATGTACTTTCACTGCCACCATCATCTTTCATGCTTCTACTCCATGCTTCTATTCTTGCCTCCCTTTAGTCCATTTTCCACATAGCAGCCAGAGTGATTCTTTGACATGTAAATTGGATCCCACTTAAAAAACCTTCAATGATTTCCTCATGCACTTAGAATAAAATTCAACTCCCTGTTCAAGGACCTACATGGAAATGTATGATCTGACCTTTCCAGTCTCATCTCCTCCCACTTCCTCCTGCCATCCTGCCAGCCGTGCTTTCTGCACCACAGCCTCTTTCTTTCTTCTTTCAGTTCCCCCACCAAAGCCAAGCCTTCTCCTGCCTCTGGATCAGCACAGATACTGTTCCCTGTGCCTGGAATACTACTTTCCACGCTTACCCTTCCTCATAGAGACCTACCTTAATCTGAATTTAGCCCCTTCAAATAATTTTCCTAATAGTATTCTGTACTTTCATTGCATTTACCATGGTGTGTCATTGTATATGTATTTATTTGCTTATTGTCTGACTTTCACCCACAAGTTTGTATTGTCCATGAGGGGAAGAACTATGTTTGATTCACCACTGTTTGCGCTGTACCTAGCCCTGTTCCTAATAAGTACACAATGTATATTTGTTGAAAGAATGAATGAAAAGTAATACATGAACCATTTACTCAACTGTTCCCCTACTGCTGGATACTAAGGTTGCTTTCAGTTCTGAGTCATTCCAAATGATGATGAAGTGAATAATTTGAGCATAGAAATTTTTATTTCCTTACGGTAGATTCTCAAAAGTGGAGTTGCTAGGTCAAAGGGTATGAATATTTGTAAGGGTCATAAAACATATTTCTCAATCACTAATCAGAAAGGTAGTCTAGGTTGGAATTTAAAACTTATTTCCCTTTTGCTTTCTTAGTTTTGAATATACGGAACATGTAAGAGGTAAACAGTTCAAATAATAAAGTTCAGCTTTCCACTCCTGTAAAAAATAATTTATGGAATGTTTATTCTGTACCAGACGTGAGATTATCTCATTAGCTCCTTATGTGGCCGGTATTATTATCCCAGTTTTACAGATGAGGAAACTTGGTCCCGGAGAGTTAAGGGATTTGCTTAAATTCACATAACCCAGACTATCTCACATCAAACCCTTTATGCTTAACCACGTACCTCCAGGCCCTAGCTACTTAACATTTGCTCCAAAACTGCTACAGATTCAACATCACTTCATCCAAGTCCTGTGCTTCCTAACCGCTGCATTTGTGTGAATCCTCCCACTACCATCAGCCCTTGCGTCTTTGCCACATGATGCTGGAGGCTGGGATGCCTGGCCCTTTTGTCAGCCCTGGAGAGAGGGCCTAACTCAGCTGGCCATCCAGAACTCTCCTGTGTGCATCTCAAGAGACATATCTAATCTTTACATGGTGGTTTGCATGGGAATAAATGACCCATTCCTTTAATTATGTCCCCACCCCTACTTACAGAGGTGCTGCATTATGGCCGAACATTATAACAGGACCTTAACCACATAGTAATCATAAAAAGAGCATGCTGTGCTTGAAGTAACCAGAAGGGCATCTTACCTTTGGGGATTTTTGGTGTTAAACTCCAAGGAGCTTGTCAGGCTGTTTAGGGGACAGGTACGCTCTCTTGTTAGACTGTAAATATTCACCTGGGCTCATGTTCTTCTCCCCAAGGAAAAGTAGAGTTTGCTGTCAGGGTTTAGCGTAGAAATCTGTATGTTTGTTGTTAATCCCTGTTAATAACTTCTCTAATTTCTCTTAATTTTTCAGGCTCTTCCTGCTTGTCCTATCCAGGCCACCTGTGAGGCTGCCTCCAAGGAAGAAAACAAGGAAAAAAATCGATATGTAAACATCTTGCCTTGTGAGTGTTTGTAGAGTTTTTCTTAGGATGTAACCAGAAAATACATATATAGGCAGAGTTTCTGAGGATGGAAAGAATATTGCTGTTGGTCATAGGAGGCTTGGTAACAAGAGTAGGTCAAGCCTTTGGGCTGAAAGAGTTTGTTGCTCCCAGGGAGACCCAGGTGATCACAGAGTCAGTTGGGGTGGTTGACCAGGTTTTTTGTGGTAGGCTTTGAGTTTCTAGGAGGTCAGGGAGAGATATTTCACTAGGGCCAGACAGGGAGGGATTTATTGTTGTTTCTGTTGTGTTTTTGGTAATGCTCATTGCAAAGAAATTCCAACATAGAGTTCTCTTCATAACCATCTCCCCCTCCCCAGAGTTAGCCATGAGTCAAAGTCGGAATCAACTCAACAACAATGGAGGGGAGTATCTTATTCAATTATCTATAACCTACTAGGCATTTTTCTAGGCCAGTGGTCTCCAGAGTGAGAAGTGCATAGTTCAGCTGGATGTGAGAGGAAAACGTTTGAACTCTTTATATTTGTTTTTTTAATTTATCCTTCAGAAAATTTCTGGGGTATTTTTGGGTGCTTAATATATTAGTACACATTCATTGACAGCAATGGGTTTTAATGGGTGCATAATTTATCAGTAGAATACTTATATATCAGGTACATGCTCAAATTTTTTATTGATGGTGTGTGGAACCCAAAAAGATAAAAGACCAGTGTACTAGGCCTTTATAGATACTTAAGTCTTCTTATGTGTATATGTATGTGTGGATGTGTGTGTGTAAATTTTTTTTAAATATAATTGATATACTGTACACATTGCTTTTTTTTGTCACTTAATATATATTGGAAAAGCATCTGTCATAAACAGAAGTACTTAGTTTGCTTTTTTAAAACTACTTAGTATTCCATGTTGTGGATATATCTTATTTAACTAGCTACCTAATGATTGTGGAGGTGTTTCTAAATTTTTGCTGTTATAAATAGTGTTGCAGTGTCTCTGTACATAGGCACAGATGTCTCAACTAGCCTGGTTGTATCAGGAAGAGTGAAAAATAAAATTGGATTTTATTGAAATTTTTTTTTTCTAGATGACCACTCTAGAGTGCACCTGACACCAGTTGAAGGGGTTCCAGATTCCGATTATATCAATGCTTCATTCATCAATGTAAGGAACTTGAGCTTTCTCATTATTTCCTTAAACGACCATTGGCTGCCATCTGCTAGCTTCTTCACATCTGCAGATTAGGAGAGAGATTTTTCATTTTCAGTTTTCCCTGAGGAGTTTCATTTTTTTTTAAGTGACTGAAAAAAAATTTTTTTTAAAGATAATCAAATAGTTTAAAATATATTCTTAAGTTTACCGTGCCATCATTCCCAAAGGTTTCCCATCAGAATTTAAATTTGTATTTTTCTGTAAGAGTCAGTAAATTCTTTATTGAGCTTATTCTAATAACTAAGAACAAACACAGGAATTGAGAATAGTGAAGGTTTAGAATATCTTCTGAAATCAGTAAGAAAGGACAGTGAAAAGGGAAAACAAAAGGCATATCCAGCTGCACTGAGGGCCTAGCTAAGGTGGGAAATCATCAATGTATAGGAGCCTCAGTTGTGTAATTTTCTCCAGCTATACCTGGGATTGGTGATGTGTAGAGAACATGTGGTAATCAGACAAAGGGAGTTAAGGAAATGTCAATTGCTGTTTCAAGTAGTTAGCCAAAGGTTTCAGGTTCAGTAGAGAAAGGCAGTGATATTAGGAGTGAACTAATATACTAGGAAAAGGTGATGGGATCAAGGAATGGTGCTCAAGAGGAGGTAAGAGCATGGTTGGGTTAAGAAAAGGATAAAGATGGAAGAATAGAAGGTTGTAGCCCAAAAAATAGGCTATCAGATGGACTTCAGAAATGGAGCAGTCAGATATCATCACCGGTGTGAATTTGCTGAAGTTTCTATATATATGTTTAACAGTGATGGTCACATGTTTGTAGTTGGAAGGAAGGAACGCTGATTAGAGAAATGGTTGATGTGGTAGATAAGGAGAATGGAGAAAGGCTGCTGATCAGCTAGGAGTTCTAGGACTTACATGAAGATTTATGATGAGGTTAGAAGGAACAGGTTAAGTTTAATATTATGCAGAAGAGTACAGCAGTATCGGTTAGTGTGCTTTCAACTGCAAGTAAGAGAATACTCAACTAAAAGTTACCTAGGCAGGAACATTTATTCATCTCATATAATATGATGGCAGATTTAGGCCAGTTCTAGGGTTGGCTATTCTATGGTTCAGTGACATCATTAAGAACCAGGTGCTGAAGAGAAAGAGGCAGGAATAGGAGGAGGATATGGAATGTGTGCCTAATTGCCTCCATGAACAACTGCCTTGCTTGCCATGAGACAGAAGAAATGGATAGTGCCCAGCTACTGTTACTGGAGATTTTGATCAAGATTCCATGAAAGGGGAAAATCAGAACAGACTTTCAAATTCTCATGGGACTCTAGACTTTCTGGAGCCACGGAGGGTAGATGAACCCCAGAAGCTATTGCCCTGAGGTAATCTTTAAATCTTAAACCATAAGTATCCCCTAAAGTTATCTTAAAACCAAACAGTAGTTTAGCTTAACGAGTGAAAAAGGTCTGCCTTGAGCATTACGCTTTTTTAACAGCTATCTATATGGGATCAGATTGACAATAGCAACTTGAAAGATTAGATAGGAGCCTTAGCGGGCAGTGAGTTTACATTAATGAGGGTGAAACAACTCAGAAGAGGAGGGTGAGAATGGTTGTACAACTCAGAGTATAACCAATGTCACTAAATTTTTAGTACATGTAGAAACTGTTGAATTGGTGTATGTTTTGCTGTGTGTATTCTCAACAACAACAAAGTAAATCAAATTTGGGGGGGAGAAAAGAGAACCCAGGTGCATTCGTCTTTCTACTTGGATATCCTCAGCCTGTTGGCAATGTCTCATGATCACAAGATGGCCCATGTTTCTTATTACTGGTAGGGAAATGTAGCTAGCAGCTCGAGCTAGCTGGGAGTCAGCTTTCAGAATCCAAAAACATCTTAGAAACCAGGGAGCCACATTTTATCTTTCTCTTGAACATAACACAAGGAAGATCAGTGAGTTTTGCCTCATTCTAGTTACACCTCATTGGTTAAGCAATACCGTCGTATCACTATATAGGCATGCTTTCATAAGATGCATACCACACACTCCTGGTAAAGATAGGGCAGGAAACACCTTGGAGCTGGGTCTTCTTACTGTGGTTTTAAGCTATTCATGGCCCATAGGCTCCAATAAAGAGCTTAGCAGTGACTTCTCTTGAAGCAGATGTATGCTTAACATACTCAAAGAGTTTCTCTGTATTAACTGTTAGTTTATACGATAAACAAAATTCAGCATCCTAAATTAAGACTTTCTCAATTTCCATCTTTTAATGATTAAAAATATTTACTGAAACTTAAATTCCTTTTCTCAGTAAAAATTTTAACAAGTTTCCTCTTGCTGACTCTCTGTCCATCTCTGAGGTATGAAGTTTATCCTTTTGTGTTATGAAGCAGCCCTGCCCTGCCCTTGTTTGAACTGGAGTAAGAAGTAACTTCTCAGATTTTGGCCTCCTCTTTTATTCTGCTACTGCTTAGCAGACTTACATTTCTTACTGTCACCTTAGTGTGACGTGATACCCCAGTCATGAAGCTGCCTTCCTTGTTGGCCACGTCATTGCTTCCAGGAGTGGCAAAGGATGATTCACGACCCTTAAATCAAATGATTTCTTACTCACGTAGAATGTCTCAAGTGAATACCACATTTAAACCATGTGGTTGAAAAGATACACCACTAAAACCATAAAGACTGAAAAAGAAAATTACCTGCCCATTGACCGTTTCTCAGAGGTTGCTTATCTGATGTAATGGCATCCCGGGCTCCTTTGCTTCTTATCTCCTGCTGTCTGTAATGGAGAACCCTGCTGGCAAACACTGGGAGCAGCTCCACTGTACTCACAGGCTGCTCCCTGAAAGTTAGTGCACTGGGCAAAGCATCCTCAAGGAAATAACCCTTTTCCTTCCTAGTGTGGGCCCAGCTGCATCCCTGGAACTATCACATATGCTTTTGCCTTAGAAGATTCTTATCCACCAATACTAAAACCTACATTGTCTGCTGCTGATAAAACATCAGAAACATACTTTAGCCTACGAGTTGGTATTTGGATATTGTTATACCAGTATTCATGAATAATTCACTTTGAGAAGACTACTTAGTCCCTTTGAGTTTTGCAGTCTTTGGTTCCTGCTATCCAAAGTTCATCCTTTGGGAATTCCTAGAATGGAAATTCTTGCTAATTTCCTGGACCTTTTCACAAGGGAGGCTTTGTTAACTGGTGGGGAGTCAGACTCCAGAATTTCATTCCTATCCGTTTTTGGTTTTCACTTTCTTTTTCTATACCTCTCCCCTATTCCCAGGGCTACCAAGAAAAGAACAAATTCATTGCTGCACAAGGTAAAGTAATGACTAGTTTTTACTTGGGGGCTTAACCATGAGCCCTTTTGGGTTTGAGGGTTTTTTTCCAAATGCTAAATAGATTAATCAGAATGCAGTAACTTTTCTGTAATTATTGCTGCCTGAAAGAAATATAATCTGCCTTCCAGGTTTACAAAGAAGGGCCTTCATCTTGATGTCTTAGTATCCAGGGGTCCTGGAAAAGAAGACCTTTTGTATTATGTATTTAGAAAAGGCTACACACACACACAGACGCACACACACACACACACATGTATATATATATATACATACATATGTGTGTGTGTGTGTGTGTATATATGTATGTATATATATATAACCACAGTCTAAGGAGGCCTTCTGTCCTTGAGGCCAGTTGGGAACCTTAGGTTCTAGCTAGGCTGCTCAGAGTTCAGATTTGGTGTCAGTCTCCAGAGAGACTCAGCCATCTCAGAGGGTCCGGGCTGGTTCTTCTTCTCCCCCGGCTCATGGGCTTGAGTGCCACTATTATTTGCAGATAGGTGGTCTAGGAACCCTCAGAACAGAGACTCAGTGCCATGGTCCTGTACATGCTCTGCCCACATTTCCCCTGCTGTTCTAACTAGTGTCTCCGACTTTGGGATCTTTGCAAAAATATCTTTCAGTTTATTTATTGACCACCTATTTCCTGCCAGGCACTAGCCTAGGTGCTCGGGATTTGTAGGGGAATAAAACAGGATATGGTTCCTGCCTTCTTAGAGCCTTTAGTTGGTGGAGGACAGTTTATAGCAAACATAGCCATCTGTCAATTCAGGTCCACCTTTCCGGGCCCAGCTCAGATACGCTTACTCATAACATACATTCTTGTTTCCATGGATGCAATGAATTAATATATGGATATATTTTATATGTTACTGTTATTATTGTGTGCCATCAAATCAATTCCAACTAATAGTGACCCTGTATGATAGAGTAGAACTGACCCATAGGGTTTCCTAGGCTATAATCTTTACCGGAGCAGATTACCAGGTCTTTTATCCTGCAGAGCTGGTGATGGGTTGAAAACGCTGGCCTTTGGTAGTAGCTGGGCACATAACTATTGCGCCACCAGGGCTCCTTATATTTTTTATATTTATTGAATTTTTCAATTTTCTTCTCCCTGTATGGCCTGAAATTTCCTTTTTAATGTTGACTTTCATCTCTGCCTTTTTGTTGAAGGCTTCCTAAAACATCTAGAAACCCTTAACCTTCAGTTCATATTTAAGTGTTAATACTGTAGCACTTCACAAGGACCTTACAACAACATAGGTCCATTTTCCCCCTTCCTCATGTCCCTTATACTGTAGTCTTCATGTGTATTATATCTACATATATTATAAACTTCACAATACAGTGATATAATTTTTGTTTTAAACCATCTTATTTATTTTTTTAAAGAAATTAGGGGGGAAAAGTCATATTTACCATTTTTGGTGCTCTTCATTACTTTTTGAAGGTCTTGGTTTCCATCTGTTGTTTCCCTTCATCCTAAGAACTTCCTTTAGTACTTCTTGTAATGTAGGTCTGCTGGCAACAAATTCTCTTTATTTCCTTTTATTTAAAATGTTGTTTTACTTTCATTCTTGACTTTTTCACTGAATATTGAATTATAGGGTGACAGTTCTTGTTTTTTTCAGTACTTTAAAGATTTTCCAATCTTCTGGCCTCCATTTTTTCCTAATGAGAAGTCAGCAGTCATTAGAGTCATTGTTCCTCTGTACACAATATGTTGGTTTTCTCTGGCCGTTTTGAGATTTTATCTTCATTTTTTATTTTCAGCAGTTTGATTATGATGTACTTCATACCTAGGTATGGTTTTGTTTGTATTTATACTGCTTAGGGTTCAGTGAGCTTCTTGATACTGTAAATTTAGGTCATTTACCAAATTTGGGGAAATTTTGGTCACTGTTTCTTCAAATATTTTTTCTACCCAGTCTCTCTTCTCATTCTGAAGCTCCAATTATATGTATGTTACACCTTTTGATAGGTCCCACAAGTCCTTGAAGCTCTGTTCACTTTGTTTTTCTCTTCCTTTCTGTTCCAGGGTGCAGTTGCTTAGAAACAGTTTGATCCTTTTGAGGGTTTAGTTTTAAGCTTTGTTGGGTGAAACAAGAGCAGCCTTTAATCTAGAGCTGATTTTGCTCCACTGCTGAACCAACACCTTTCTGAGTATTCTACCTGATACCCACTGAATTACAATGTTTTTCTACTTTGGCTGGTGGGAAAACAAACTATTCCCGGCCTTCTGTGAACCCTAGAGATTGTTCCCCCTGCTTTATTTGGGTGTTTTCCACCCCGGCCTCAGACAGTTGCGTCACAGGCAATCTCTAATCAGAACTCAGTTGAAGATTCAAGGAGAACCCTCTGCAGATCTCCAGAGCACTCTCGTTATGCATCTCTTTCCTCTCCATTACTCTACCCTGCCAGCTTAGCCACCGTGGTCTCCCCTGACACCCAGCTTTGTCTCCCCAACTTAGCGAGACTATCAGACTCCACCTGGGTTCCCCCTCTTTGTACCACCGCCTGAAAACTCACTCCAGACAATGAGCTGGGATAATCATAGGTCTCACCTCATTTGTTTCCTCTCTCTCAGGGATCACTCTCCTGCACTGCCTGGTGTCTTATGTCTTAAAAACTATTGTTTCATATATTTGGTCCAGGCAGGATCGTGAATTCGGTCCCTGTTACTCCATCATGCCTAGAAGCAGAAGTCTTAACCCTTGTTTCTCATTCAGGTCCGCATCTTATAATACCTCTTATTTCTGGGCACCAGTTACCTGGATGTCCCACCTGCCCTTCAAGTTCCGCATTTCTAACCCTGAACTCATTGTCTTCCTGGTTCTTCCCCCATCCTGTGTTTCTGATAACAGTATTACCATATTCCCTAGCACTTAGGTGAAAAATGTTAGTCATCTAGATTTCTTTTTACTTTCTCACCTATAATAGATGTCAAGTCTTGACAGTTCCACTTCAACAGTACCCTGTCTATTCTCACTGCTTCACCCTTGTTCATACTCTCACAGCCTTCATGTTCTTTGCCTGTCTTCCTATTTTATCTCTTACAACCCCAGTCCATCCTTACACATTGCTGCTAGATTCATCTTTTCCGTGGAAATTGCATTTCCATTTCAAATGATCCCAGCATACTGCATTTTCAAATCTGCCTCCCAGTCTTCCTCATCATGCCCCTGTGCCCCAGAGATATCTGAATGCCAAAGCCTTCCTGATGTCAAGGCTATGTTTACATGCCCTTTCTTCTTTAGAGCCTTCCCTCATTCCTCACTCCGCTTCCTCTCAGGCTCAACTAAACAACCTCTTTGTTTACCGAGCTCAGGAGCAAAAGTTTTATCTTCTTGTGGTACAAATCATTCTCTAGCTTCTGTAATAGTTTTGATTACCATGTCTTAATTTCTGGTTTATTAGACAAGCCAGGGTTTGAATTTCAACCTGAGCAAGTCACCAACCTCTCTGGAGCTGATGACATTCATCTTAGAGCATGGTGGGAAGGATTAATGAGACGTAGAGCACTTGGCTCCCTATCTGGAAGAATTCAGTGAACAGTCATGATTTCTGTTCCTCAACTATGATTCCCTTGGGAGACATTGTTCATGTTCTGTTTATATTTTGACAACCTCCTACCCCGAATCCTAGTGAAGTGCCTGGACATACATGGTGGATGCACAAGAAATGTTCGGTTAGAAGGTTTGGGCGGGGGGCGGATGGATAGATGGATTGGATATTTAGATGGAGACATATAGGCACAGGCTTCCAAAAGTCAGCAGTGAGTGTTCCCAGTTTCCCAGCATCTTTCTTCCTCTTGGTGTGTGTTCTCTTATGTTATCTGTCATTTTTGCTATTGGCTACTTTAGGACCAAAAGAAGAAACGGTGAATGATTTCTGGAGGATGATCTGGGAACAAAACACAGCCACCATCGTCATGGTGACCAATCTGAAGGAGAGAAAAGAGGTGAGTGGAGAGATTAGACAGGAGGCCCTGATGCAGGCATGAGTAGCAGAGGGACTGCTCCACTGGAGCTCTGAGATGGAGTCTGGGCTGTATACTGTTTGTGACTACTGAGGCAGTAATTCAGCCAGACAGAATCCAGACTGATGTGCCTACAGACTTCCTATGACCTAGAAGCCTGGGACAAGCCTCAGGGATGTTCCAAGGGCATGTTCCTTGGTCTGATAGTCAAACAAGTCACCTTGTTCCAAAAGAACCTGGAGGAAAAGAATTGGGCCACTACTCAAGGAAAAGCCACAGAAGAACTTTTCTCTCCTGACTTCTGTAGACTTTCCTTCCCCTAATTTCCTATCCCACCTGCTGAGGCCTGTGGTATATCTTAGAGTCACCACGAGAACTGTATGACCTGAGATCCTGCAGGGTGCAAGGGAATCTGAGGCCCTGGCCTGATCCTACAGACAGCCCTCTGACTGGTCCTTTTCTTTTTGTGACTGCCAAGTTCAAGCCTGGCCTGGCCAGCTCCATCACTGGGCCATAGCCAGCACCAGTCCTGGGTTCTGGATCAAGCCCTAGAGAGGAATTCCCATTCAAGACAGTCCCTTGTGTCACCTGGATCCCCACTCTGGGGTGTTGGGTATTGGTCAGCAGCCCTACAAAGCCTGAGAGAGATAGTACTAGGCCTGGACTTTAGGTTAGTTTCCTCCAACCAGTCCTCTGGGTCTTGGCAGCTGTCCAGGCCACAGCCCAGGCAATGAAGAAGGCCTCAGGCCTCTCGTGGCAGGTTTACAGTCTGCATCCTGTTTACAGTCCCACTCTGGGAGTCTTCTCATGGCAGGCTGCAGAGTCCAGGGATCCAGACAGACTTGCCTCTAGAGCATGGCCTGAGACATTGTGGAAGTGCAGTTTTTGTAGGTAAAATGACTTCATACTTGCCCTGCACTGAAGGGGTAGGAGCAGGAACTAGCAAGAAGTCTGGGGCTGTGATTTGTGTCGGTGAAGAGATTGTGCTAAACAGGATGAAAAACTTGAGAAAAGGACAGTTAGAGTAAATAAGTGTGCAGCTGCCTGAGGTGAGAGAAGAGGCCATAGGGCTTTCTAGGGGACAGTCTGGACTTTTGTGGTGTTTCAGGCCCTTCGCCTCTGCTAGGGTGGGAGGTCTGAGGTCGGGGGTTACCTGTTTTCTTTCCAGTGTAAGTGCGCCCAGTACTGGCCGGACCAAGGCTGCTGGACCTATGGGAATATCCGTGTGTCAGTAGAGGATGTGACCGTCCTGGTAGACTACACAGTCCGAAAGTTCTGCATTCAGCAGGTACTGTCCCCTACCTCCTTTCTCGGTTCTCGTTTAGGGAACAGGCTGGGTCCTCCCCTCTGTTATTCAGGATGGTTAGGAGTTGCTCGGTGTGCACGGTATGTTTGGACTCTGAAACCAGACATCTGGGCTCTTAGGGCACTTCTTTGTCAAAGTTAAGGGAATAGCATTTTCATGACTGGGTGGAAAAGTACCTTTTGAGATGGACTTTGATCATCTTATATGTGAACCATGTGATGTGAAAAGGGAGCATCAGGTGGTGTACTCTTCTGGGAGGTTGACTCACCTCCTTTCTTACTCCAGAGGCCCCTGACATCAGACCGTGGTGGGCCCTGCTCCTGGCCCTCCGGAATGACCCAGAAGGCATGAGCAAAGACCCTCTTCAGCTGAGGGGCAGTCTGGTGCTCTGCAGAAGAGTCAGAAGACCTGCATTTTAGTTCTGACCGTGCAACTTACTAGTTCTGGGATCTCAGCCAGGTCGTTTAACTTGTCTTGAGTCTCACTTTCCACATTTGTAGGCTGAGGATAATAGTAGCGGCCCTGCCTAACTCAAAGGTTACTGGGAAGAGTCTTTGTCCATAGTTACATGTCTTTGGACGCAAAGTAGTTTATCATCACTCTCACTTCTTCATTGTCGCTGACAACTACAGCTGGCCCTGGCCCCTGAGCCTCACCATCCCTCCCCTGATGCTGCCACTCCAGGGTATCAGGACCAACACACAGGATCTCCTCCCTTCACAGGTGGGCGACATGACCAACAGAAAGCCACAGCGCCTCATCACTCAGTTCCACTTTACCAGCTGGCCAGACTTTGGGGTGCCTTTCACCCCAATTGGCATGCTCAAGTTTCTCAAGAAGGTGAAGACCTGTAACCCTCAGTATGCAGGGGCCATCGTGGTCCACTGCAGGTCAGTGTGGCCTGACCCTCTACTCCCCACTCATACCACATTCTGCTCCATGGCCAGAACAGGGGAACAGCACCAAGCCCTGGCTGAGGAGGCTGGCACAGAGCAGATGAGCTATTGGGACCCCAGGAAAGCAGCCAAAGAAACTGTTAAGCTCTGGTGCTGGGTGGAGAATATAACATGAGGAAGTGAGGCAGGACAGTCCTCTTAAGATTGTGCTGGCCTTGTATACCTTCTAAGGGTTACAGTTGCTGGTTCCTGATAGCTAGAGGTCAGGAGTTCAGGACACAGTGGCCTTGTCAGCCCCAGGAGAGTCCCAGCTTCCCATTCAGAATTAGAATTTAGAGGCCTGAAGAAAGAGCCCCGGCCTGTGCTGCCCCCTCCCTGTATGCCCCTGTAAGGCCTGCTGGGCATCCCGGTTACATTCCTGCTCTCTGGCTGCAGTGCGGGTGTCGGGCGTACGGGTACCTTTGTCGTCATTGATGCCATGCTGGACATGATGCACACAGAGCGGAAGGTGGACGTGTATGGCTTTGTGAGCCGGATCCGAGCGCAGCGGTGCCAGATGGTACAGACAGATGTGAGTGCTGTGCGGGTGAGGTGAGGGTGGGGGCATTCTAGGCCTAAAACACTGCCCACCTCGTGGATTCACTGCACCCCACAGGTTATTGTAAATTATCATCATAATAGTGTAATGAAGCGCCCTTGTAAAGTATGTATTAAAAGAAACATGGGGCACAGAGGAGGTTGTGGCTTCATGCCTGGGGAGTCAGGAAAACAGGTGTTGTTTTCACTAGACTTTAAGGATGAAGAATGAAGAACAGTCCCTGAGGGAAGCAGGCATGCCAGGCTGCTGAGAGAGCCAGTGCAACAGAGCTGTAACACAGCTTGGCCACGTCTGGGAGCAGCAGTAGGATTGGCTCTGTGGTTAGGGCATGGGGTTCAAAAGGCACAGCCCTGGGGGCAAGACTGTCAGTAGGCTGGGGCCAGACTGTCGGGTTTTTTGTTTCTCCAGTTTCTGACAGCCCGTTCAGACTCCTGAATCTTTGCTCTTGGAATGAGCAGGAATTGGGTTTGTCCTGATCTCCAGGCTTCTGGTACCCCCAAGCGAGACTAGGACCCTCCCTCCTAAGCTAAACACCCCCAGAGAGACCCATGCATTTCAAGTCCTGCTTCACTAAATTGGGACAAGATCAAATCAATCCTTTTATTCCTGCTAGAATCAAAGGAGAAATTGACTGGAGTGAAGTTAGCAGTCGGAGGGGGCGATCTGGCATTACAGGGAGTAATGGGAGCTTGGGCATCATCCCCATTGCAGATGCAGTATGTCTTCATATACCAAGCCCTTCTGGAGCATTATCTCTATGGGGATACAGAACTGGAAGTGACCTCTCTAGAAACCCACCTGCAGAAAATTTACAACAAAATCCCAGGGACCAGCAACAATGGATTAGAGGAGGAGTTCAAGGTGAGTTGGAGCTGGACCAAGGTGCCCTGGTGGTACAGTGGTTAAAGCACTTGGCTGTGAACTGGTAGGTCAGCAGTTCAAACCCACCAGCCACTCCTCAGGAGAAAGATGTGGCAGTCTACTTCCATAAAGATTATAGTCTTGGAATCCCTATGGGGCTGTACTGCCCTGTCCTATAGGGTTGCTGTGAGTCTTAAATCGACTTGATGGTAGTGGGTTTGGGTTTGGAGCTGGACTGCTGCTTTCAGATTGAAAGAGCCATGTGATCTGGGCATTATGGGATGCTTGACTCCTTGTGCATTAACCCACAAATAGTGAATCCCCTTGAGAGGCGAGGGGGTCTCTGGCTTTTTACTCATACCCTAGTTATTCTCAACCCTTCTTGCAGTTAGAATTGTTTGAGTTGTGTTATTTAAAAAAAAAAAAAAAAAAGACAACAGCATTTTTTTTTTTTTTTTTTAAGCCCGCTAGGTGATTATAATGTACAGCAAAAGTTAAGAACCACTGTCCTGGGATCTTGTTGAATGATCACATCTGTGTGTTTACTTCCCTCTGTGCCAGGCATCTGGCAAGCTTTTTCTGTAAAGGGCCAGTTAGTAAATATCTTAGATTTTGCAGGCCAAAAGATGTCTGTCACAACTACACAAACAGCCATAGACAATACATAAACAAATGAGCATGACTGTGTTCCAATAGAATTTTATTTACAGGCAGCAGGCCAGGTTTGGCCAGCAGATTGCTGATCTCTGCTCTTATGATATTATACAGTGGTTCTCAGCGTACCTCAGGAATACATCACGCTCTCATCAATAGAGTGTTCCCGTGATCAAGATACTCCGGGTTGAGGTGGGGAGGACCACTTTCCTTAGAGCAGTCCTTCTCAAACTGTAATGTGTACACGAATTACCTTGGGATCCTGTTAAAATTCAGGTTTAATTCAGTAGGCCTGGAGTAGGACCTGAGATTCTGCATTTCTAACAAGATAAGCCAGTGCTGCTGGCTTGTGGGCTACACTTTGAGAAGCAAGGATCAAGAAGGAACCTCAAATCAGAGGAAGGGAGGATGTACATTTGAATAAGTTTTTTTAAAGAGTCGGCAGGAAAGGAGGGAGGCTGGGTGGGCACCCTTGCTCCTACTGTGCTGGGATCCTTGCCCAGGATCATAAGGTTCCAGGCAAGGAGAATACCAGAAGGGTCCAGAGAAGCCAGGAAGATAGTCTTTCCCAAATGCTCTCTTTGCTTGTTCACTGAGCTTAGAGATAAGAGAAATAATATTCCTACAAGAACATGTGGAGATGGAGATCAGGGCTCTGATGAGAAGAGCAGTGTGTGGCCAGAGTGGCCTGGAGCTCAGGCTCAGTGACAGGCATAACCTTGTCAAGGTCAGTTACTGGAATCAGTAATGATATTTCTCTTTCCCTTCCCAATTCAGAAGTTAACATCAATCAAAATCCAGAATGACAAGATGCGGACTGGAAACCTTCCAGCCAACATGAAGAAGAATCGGGTTTTACAGATCATTCCATGTAAGAGCCCTCTCTCCACCCCAAAGCCCCGTCTCCTGATTCCCTCCACCTCTTCCCCTTCTCATGTACTAGTTAATGATCATCCTGCTTAGAGACAAGAATTATGACATTGCCTCTTGTTGCTCTCAGTTCTTTAGTGGTTTCTGGAAATAAGCATAAAGGCCAGAGAGTTTTTTCCCTCCTAGGGTAGGAATAAACATGTCCTTGTACAGCCAGGATATTATCTGCTCAGGGCCCAGGGTGGAGAGGTAAAGGTAGAAGGAGAAGGAGAGGATAAGTAATGTTGGTGAGTCACAAGCTGTTGTCTTTCTTGTAGATGAATTCAACAGAGTGATCATTCCAGTAAAGAGGGGTGAGGAGAACACAGACTATGTGAATGCGTCCTTCATTGATGTAAGTAGTGAGTGTATTCCCTGAACTCCCAACACCCAGGGAGATTCAGCTGGCTTGCAGCCCCTCCCTCACATACCTGCTTGGAGAGATTGTCCTTGAGTCAGTCAATAAATACAGAGCTGATGGCCACCCACCCACCCTGCACGAAAGAACAGAAAGGGGAGGGGAACAGGGCATGCGCCAGAGTGGTGCCTGGAGGAGAAAGTTCACATGACAAACCACAGCCAAAGGGCTGAGAAGCTGACCTCTGATTTCCCGTTCCTGCTCTGCATCCTAGCTCCACCACCCTTCCCTAGCAGTTGAGCTATGCCCCTTGTAGAAAGGGACCGGCTTGTCGACAGTGATGTGGCCCTTGGCCAGAGAGGAACTCAGCCTGAAATGGATTTGCCTCAAAGCAGCCTCCGTCCCTTCCCAGTAGCCTCTCTCCCTGACTCCCAGATAGGCCTGTCTTCTCCACTAACCCCTCCCTGATTAAACCACCTCACCCCTGCAATTGGCCTGGCCTGTATAGGGCTACCGGCAGAAGGACTCCTACATCGCCAGCCAGGGCCCTCTTCTCCACACAATTGAGGACTTCTGGCGAATGATCTGGGAGTGGAAATCCTGCTCCATCGTGATGCTCACAGAACTGGAGGAGAGAGGCCAGGTGAGTTCAAAAAGGCCCTGGTGCCATTGGAGACAGACAGTGGGGAAAATTGGTGGGTTTGGGGCTGGCAGGTATGTATGGACTTTTTGTTGACTTAAACTGTCCAAAGAGCCATATCTAGGCAGTATTGCCCAGCCATTTGGTGTCTGAACAATCAGTAGCTTCTAGGACTGGGAGAGCAGTGTGGTCTGAGCTTCCATTTGATTCCCAGGCATTCACACCCTGTTCTGTTTTTCCTGAATACAGCCCCTCTCCACACCCACCCCCCACGCCCCCACACACACCTCAGCCACAGCCTAGTCTTTGTGCACAGCCGCACCTCCCCATCTCCCCAGGCAGGCCAGAGTCAGTGAGAATAGGGAGCAGGGCCAGACCAAGGCTCTGAAGTGGAACCAGTGTGAGTGTCCCTAGGAAGGGGATGCCTTCTGAGCCAGAGAAATGAACTAGAGGACTTCTGGGAAGATGGGTTGCCTCTTCGCTGACTACACAAAGGAGAACAATAGAAATTTGAGAAATAACAAAAATAAGAAACATTCAATAACAACAAGCAAATCTTTTAAGAAAAAAGCCTTCAATTAAGAAGTAGAGATGTCTGGGATCTCACAATATAAAGGGGCATTAGAGGCCCCTTGGGTCAGCTCTCACTCAGTATAGGAAACCTCTTAACACCACTCCTGAGTCAGAATCATACAGCCTCTGCTGAACACTTTCAATCTCAGGGAACTCTGTTACAGGGCTGCCCAGTGGTGTTCAGACAGTACTTAATATTTTAAAAGCTCTTTCTATTAAGGTTGCACGTTATAGTAAATGGGTGGTTCACTATGCCTGGAGTGCAACTTAACAGGAATCAGAATTGAGAGAATAAGCCTGGAGAAGCTAGCAAGGGCCTGGTGATAAAGGTCCTTCTAAGCCATAGTGAACGGAGTCCCTGGGTGGCACAAATTGTTAAACATTCAACTACTAGCTGAAAGGTTGGCAGTTTGAACCCACCCAGAGGCACCTCAGAAGAAAGGGCTGGCAATCTGCTTCCATAATGTCACTGCCTTGAAAACCCTATGGAGCAGTTCTACTCTGCACACACAGTGTCACCATGAGTCAGAACTGACAACAGCAAAGCCATAGTGAAGAGTTGGGGCTTTATAAAGCAGTTAAAGAGCCTGTGACAATATCAAATTTGTATTTTTTTAAAAATCCCTCTGGCTACAGTGAGGAGGAGTAATTAGACATGAGAAAGGCAGAAGCAGAGAGGAAGCTGTGGCAATACTGCTGATGGCCTAGGCTCAGCAGGGGTGTTGAGAAGGGCCTCCCCCAAGAGATGGAAGAAGTGGAATCAACTGGACGGGGGAGGGAATTAAGGATGGCACCCACTCATAACTTGCTGAATTTGCCAATCAATTAAAAATGAAAAACGCTAAAAAAAATTCTTACATTAGTTGTTCCAAGTCACATTTTCCCTGCCTGTACTTGTGCAGTTTATTTTTTTAACTTTGGTGCAAGAATTTATATGTATTTGCTCACCCTAATGTTCTATTATGTCAAGATTTTTTTCTATTTTAATTGGTGATTAAACTCCTTAGCTATTCTTCCCAGCACATGTACTTAGTCAGTAGTCAGACTTTCTAGGTCTTTGGCTATCATTAATAACAGTACTAATGAGGTAAGAGGTTTGGGGTAAGGTTCTTGGCTTTGCACTCAAGGAAGCGTACACCTGAGTAACAAAGGCCAGTTGGGCAACGAGCCACTATGCTGTCAGGAGCTAGGTGCATGTCTGCTAGCCTCTCTGATAAACCATGATGGAACACATGGATTAGATCAGGGGCCTACATATGGTTCCCCACAGCACCCTCCCTCCCAAATCTAGATGGGCAGAAAAGCTGGATTGGCGAGTTTCCATCCTCATGAGGCCCGTTCTTCTCTAACTGCCAGTGCACCTGTGCCTCTTATCTTCCTAGAGCCAGTGAAACAGGCAGTAGCTCTTGCCCTCAGAAACTTCTGAAATGGATCATAGCAATACATTAGTGACATTCTTTATAAGACCTCACTGGTCCCTAGGACAAAACTTCACCTCCTTTTTCATTTCCTATTCTGGTTGTCCAGTGTCGCTCCCAGAGATATTAATAGAGTAAGCTTAAGTGATACAGTGAAGGGTGCCTACATTTATACAACATGACACCACCACTCCCCACCCTTATAGTATTAAATTTCCAGAGAAAAATTCTAGTCCCAAAATGTCAATCTCATACCTATATAAATTAACGTCTCAGAGAAATCAAAACTTAAAATTCTCTTCTCCTCGTTTTCTTCCTCTGCTCCATCTTAGCCAGAGGGGCCCACCAAGATGCTTGAGAAGGCCTAGGTTACCTCAACAGCTGCAGCTGGAACTGTCATCCATCAGAGTGGACAGAGCAACTCCCTCATCCTCTGCACTGGGCCAGCCCAACCTGAGGCCTCGTTCTACTTCTCCCAAGTGTCAGAATGTGACAGCATTAGATCCTTGCCCACAAAGTTGTGTATCCCTGTCAGTGTTGTGAGCTGCAGACCATACCAGAGACTTAGTACTAGCTAGAGGTAGGAGGGTAAACAAAGACAGCAGGACAGAAGAAGATAGAAAAGCTCCTCTGTTTTGGTTTCTTATCTAGAGTCCATAACCTGAAAACACATGACTAAGATTAAACCCCAAGCATTCTTCTACTAGAGCCCAGGTGGTGCAGTGGTTAAGAGCTACGGCAAACTACGGCTGCTAACCAAAAGGTTGACAGTTCGAATACGCCAGCTGCTCCTTGGAAACCCTATGGGGCAGTTCTCTTCTGTCCTGTAGGGTTGCTCTGAGTCAGGATCGACTCGACAGCAATGGGTTTGGTTTTGTTTGGTTTTTACTCTTCTACTGGACTTGACCACCTGTTTCCCATCTCCCACCCCTCATCTGCCAATGACTTTAACACCTGTCTTGCTTCCCCTTTTTGGCCTCTATTCCTGTCTCTGTACTTGAAGGCATCCGTATCTACGTGAGTGATCCATCTACCCTTGGTCTTTCAGCTTCTCAACTTCCTCTGCCACCCAGTCCTTGTCATCCCCAGTATCTGCACTGCCTTTGAAAGCTAGACATTGAGCATTCCACCCTATTTATCACCTCCTGTCATCCCACGTCACTACTTCTCTGCCCATGTCCTCACCTTCCTCCTCACTGTGTTTAAGGTTTGTGTGGCTTGTCATAATCCTTCCCTTGCTAACATCTATTACTCCTTCACGCTAAACTTTCATGGCATCTTACTTTCATGATAAGGTCTCTATCCTATTAACCCACATATATGCCTGCATCTGATCTGTTTCTGGGAAACAAACATTACGGCTGGGGTCAGGGGGTGGATTGTGCTGACGGGTCTCACTTTGAATTCATGACCACAGATCTAAAATGGGTAGTTAATGCCACCTGGTAGTCCTACTACAGTTACCTAGAGGGTTTCATTTCCCACTTGACAAACACACCTTCTCTCTCCTCGAACCTCCAGCATTTCCTCTTGCCTATTCCAGTACACTCACACCTTAGCTTGTGATCTGGCCTCTTTCTTCTCCAAGAAATCAGACAAGAACACTCTTTTATCTTTCCACTTTAAAGAGTTGACTTGCTTCCCCTCACATTCTCTTCTCACCCTGTTCTTTCCAAGCTTGACTCCACTGGGACTGCTCCAGTCAAGATCACTAGTGACCTCCATCTTGCCAAATCCAAAAGTCACTTCTGTGTCCTTATCTTTCTTGTCCTTAGAGCAGCATCAAGACAATCACTGCCTCCCTTGTCCTCAAAAAGCTTTCTTCCCTTACTTCCGCTGGTCTGACAGCTCCGTTGCCATTTCCTTTGTGACCTCCTGTAAACATTGGAGAACCTGAGACTCAGTCACTGGCCCACTTCTCTTCTCTTTTGACCCACTGTCCTTTGAGGATGTCATCCAGTCCTGAGGCTTTAAATACTATCCATATGCCAGAGACTCCCAAATTGGTATCTCCAGCCCAGTTAACTTCCTTCCCAGTTGTGGACTGGTATACCTAAATATCTACTTGATATTTTCACATGGATGTCTGTTGAGGATCTCAAACTTCATATGGCCTAACTAAAACTTGATTTCCTTCTTCTCCCCATGCTGGTCCACCCCACTTCTCCCATCTCAATAAACAGTACCATCTTCTACCCACTTGCACAAACAAAAAATCTAGGAGTTATCTTCATTACTCTCTTTCTCTTACCCCTCACCTCCAGTCTATCAGCGAGTCCTGGTTTATTCTGAGCGTATCCACTTCTCTCCAACTTAACTGCTACCACTCTTATCCAAGCCATCATCGCCTCTCACCTGTGTTGCTGAAGTAGCCTCTCAACAGGTCTTCCAGCTTCCATTCTTACCCCCTTCTAGTTATTTCCTCACACAATAGCCAGTGACCCTTTTGAAACTGTAAATCTAATCGTGTCATTCCTTGCCTTAAAATCTTAGGGCTTCTCACTGTGCCTCCTCACCTGGCCTCCAAGGCCTCTCCAACCTTATTATACCGTCCTCCCTTCTGTTGCATCCTCACCTCACCCAAGCTGAGGGTGGAGGTGGCAAAGATCCTGTCTCTCTTTTGCTGCTGTGTCCTCAGAACCTAGCACGGTGCCTGAAACATAGTCTGTGTTTGGTATGTATTTTTGAATGGTTCCGTCAGTCAGTCATGACTCTTATGCTTCATGAGATCATGTGGGAAAATCTACCCATACATAAAAAATTTTGAAACTTTTAGTGGTGGCATCTAGTCCCCAGTCTTGAATTGGGTCTTTCTTCTTCTTAGAGTTGCACTTTATTTGAAATCCTCTAGCTTCCATTTTCCCTGTCCCCTCCAGATGCTGAGTGGGATGGTTTCTGAGATGGGTCACAGCCTCTGATTCTTGAGGGTAGGGCTCCACATCTGGTGCGGCCTTGCATTCCCACAGGCTGGCCTCCAGCTCTTCTCTCACACATCTCCATCCTCAGCAGGATCCAAAGGCTTTTTTTTTCAGCCCTGGCCACAACGGCTACAGCCACTGCTCTCCCCTGCTCCAGATTCCTGAGGACTATGTTTTGCCTCCTAAGGAAGGTGCCCCTGTATCCCCACCTTTATCCCAGAAGAGAGTCACCCCAACAGATCTCTGAACTGAAGGTGCTCTTGTTGAATATTTCAAAGCCTGTGCCTTCTTCCCTTCAGTGAACTCAACCTTCTAAACTAGTGGTACTTCTGTAACAAGTTCTTTCTGCCACCTCCTTCCCCACGGGCAGGAGAAGCACCTCTGGAGTACCATCCACCTATCAAATAGCTCCGCTTTGTTTTTAAGTCCAACCTGCTTCCTACATCTGCCATGTGGAGGGCTAATTTAAATAAACCCTGTAGCCTTCGGGTAGTGGTTAAGAGCTATGGCTGCTGACCATAAGGTTAACAGTTCAAATCTACCAGGTGCTCCTTGGAAACCCTATGGGGAGCAGTTGTACTCTGTCCTTTATGGTCACTGTGAGTTGGAATTGACTCGACGGCAACAGGTTTGGGTTTTTTTGGTTCTGTAGCCTTCACCTGGCTGAGTAGGATAATTTTTCACCATCAGTCCAACATCTATAATAGTCTTCTCTTTACTTCATAACCCATTGCCAGTGAGTCGATTCTGACTCATAGTGACCCAGTAGGACAGAGTATAACTGCCTCATAGGGTTCCCAATACTGTAAATCTTTACAAAAGCAGACTGACACATCTTTCTCCCATGGAGTGGCTAGTGGATTTGAACCACTGCACCACCAGGGCTCTTTTATTTCATACTGTCCCTTAAGTCCTAACCCCATAAATTAATCAGACTTGTTTTCTCTTAACACACCTTACCTGTTTCCCTACCTGTAATAGCTACATCACCATGAGGCTCACTGAACAGTGTTAATCTTCCCTCTCGGGTTGGGCCAGATCATATGTAACCACCTTGGACCGTTGTCCCCATTCATCAGCGAGAGCAGGCTCCTGTTTGCTTTCACTGTCAACCAACTCCCTGACCACAGCATTAGGATGGGACTCTCAGTGTTCACCCCTGTCTCTCCCCGGAGGCATCCTTCCATTCTGTCCCCATTCTTCTCTGTGATGCCACTTTGCCTAAAGTAATAACATCTAAAATATCTAGAAGCTATAGGACAGTAGTGTTTCATTTTCTCATCAGAGTGTAACCATTAAGATCTCAACTCCTCCTCTAAGGAAATTGCTCTCTCTCTCCAGCTCACTTACTCTCTCACTCTCATACCGATTGGAACCTAGCAGTTCTAATGGTTTTAAAGTCCTGGTCTTCAGTCCTGGCTGATAAACTGTGTAAAGGCAGTGCTGGGAGGGAACTGTGGTAGCAAAAAATCATTCCACTCCCCTACGCCCAGTTTAAGAAAAAGCTCTTTGGTTGAAGAGAGGGCCCAGATCCCCCAGCCCCAAGACATCCCCAGGGTGCTGGCTGCAGCAGCACATATACTACTAAAGTTAGAACAGTACAGAGATTAGCATGGCCCCAGTGCAAGGATGACACACCAATTCATGAAGCATTCCAAGACTTCCCCAGGGCATAGATGGAAAAACACTGATCTGTGGCACTTCCTCGATCCACTACTTTAATTAATCCTGTTTTTTTTCAAATGAGCTCACTGTCATTTATAAAGGGGTTACTGATTGAAAACATAAGAAGAGTCACTAAAATGTGCTTTTTTTTCTTTTTGCCTTTTTATATAAGTGAGGTCATCCAATATTTGTTGTTTTGTGATTGACTTATTTCACTCAGCATAATGTGTTCAAGCTCCATCCACAGCATAGCATGTATCAAGACATCGCTTCTCCTACTGAGTAGTATTTCATTGTATGTACGTACCACATTTTGTTTATCCATTCATCTGTTAATGGGCACTTAGGTTATTTTCACCTTTTGGCTATTGTGAATAATGCTGCAGTGAAGATTGGCATACAAGTCTCTGCGTTTCTGCTTTCAAGTCTTTTGGGAGTGAAATTGCTGGGTCATGTGGTAGGTTAGTTTGAGGAACCACCACACTGTTTTCCACAATGGCTATACTATTTTGCATTTCCACCAGCAATGGATAAGGGTTCCAGCTTCCCCCCATCCTCACCAACATTTGTTATTTTCTTTTTTTTTTTTTAATCTTAGCCATACTAGTGAGAGTGTAATGGTATCACCTCTCTGAGGGCTAAATGACAGAGCATCTTTTCGTGTGTATGGTGGTAAAATGGGCTTTTAATAGTGATTTTATTTGGACTGAGACTATAGCGATTTTTCTTTTTCTATTTCTGCTTAATTTTTCCATATATTTATAGTAATTTTATGGTTGAGGATTTTTTAAGTGACCAATAGTGAGGTATCTTAAGATTTTACAAAAAAGTGCTGTAAAGAAATGGATAGTTTAACTGTGCTTTGTTTTATTTATGTATTTCTACCCTAACTAGTTCCACAGATACTGAACAAATTCATTTACCAGACACTTACTGAGACCTCCATATGCCAGGCATTGTGTAAGGTACTGGGAATACAAAGATGAAAACAGATACCCCCGCCCACAAGGAGCTCACACTGTAGGGGGAACTGAGCCAGGTGCAAGCAAAGATAGGCAGTAAATCATCTCCTGCCTCTCTAGCAAGGACAGAAACATAAGTGCTAGCAACTTGAAGGTACCATTGCAGATTCAAGTGATAAAGATAAGAGGGATAGAAGTATACTGTGAACGGGGCTGTGGTGAAGCACCATGGCTGGGTGGTCATGTAAATGGGTTTGGTTTTTCTGGATTAAAGTCGGACGTGAAAGCAGCTATAAACTATGGAAACACCCAAGGAGCAACCAAAACAAACAAACCAAAAAAAAAAGAAGTGAATTAGAACAAAGACATTCACTCCTCCTCTTCCACCCAGCCATTGAATGTTGGATATAGCTGTGAGTCGGATTGTCACAGTTCTTTACCAGACTCTGTAGTATTGCAAATTAGACTGTAAATAAATAATATCAGAAGGCTGTATAGCTGGTAGTGGGATTAAGTCTTTTAATATAGATGCCCTGGTGAGGATCAGAAGTTAATTAGAATGATGTTAAGTAATGTACTAATCCTCCAAGTTTTCAATACCTTGGGGAAGAAGTGTGTCTGAGTGAGAGGTAGCTATACTGAGAGAGGGGTCAGGCTGCTCATGGGGCAGCCCTGCCTCTACCACACATACTCATCAAACCCTCACCTCTCCCATTTGCCCCTCCAGGAGAAGTGTGCCCAGTACTGGCCATCTGATGGGCTGGTATCCTACGGAGACATCACAGTGGAGCTGAAGAAGGAGGAGGAATGTGAGAGCTACACCGTCCGAGACCTCCTGGTCACTAACACCAGGGTAAGATGGGTGGTGGGTGGGGCTCCTCCCATGAGGAGAGCAAGAGTACCCCTGCCTCCTGACCCCCCATTTTCTAAAGGAGAACAAGAGCCGGCAGATCCGGCAGTTCCACTTCCATGGCTGGCCTGAAGTGGGCATCCCCAGCGACGGGAAGGGTATGATCAGCATCATCGCAGCCGTGCAGAAGCAGCAGCAGCAGTCAGGGAACCACCCCATCACCGTGCACTGCAGGTACCCATAGCCCCGGCCCTCGGAGAGGGGAGAGAATGATGAGAAGCAGGCAGCAGGGAGAGTGAGGGTGAGTGTGTGCCAGTGAGGAAAGCTGGGCAAAAGTGGGACGTTGGCAAACACATCAGTCAGGTTTAATGACCAGAACAGGGCCAGATGATAAGCGAGGACCTCGGAGTTTGAACTTAGCACATTAAGCACGAGGAAACCAAGAACATTAAGATATTGGAGCAGTTGGGGTGGTGATGCTGTATAGAGGAGCAGCCAGGGAAGACTGGCAATGGGGAGACCAGTTGGGTGATGGGGGTAAGGGACTGGCCTCCTTAAAAAGCACAGGAAAAGGGGAGGATGGGAGATATTTTGAAAAACAGTTTGAGGGAAAATGAATAAGAATGAAAACATAGGGTGAACAGGAAGAGGAGTCAAAGATGTCTCCCAGGTCTGAGCCGGGGTTACTGATAATGGTTAGTGTCACCAATAGAAGTAAGAAAGATGGTTAGAGGACTTGTTCCAGGGGAAAAAGTAAATTTTGTTTGAGGCATGTTCTTTGAGATTGCATTTTATGTATATTTTTTTTTTACCACAAGCTTATACTTTACAATCAGGAAAAAAGCTATATCCTTAAAAAGGGAAGGAAGAATATATCTAAAATTTCTACAAGTTGGTTTCTAAAATAGAAAAATTAACAGAAAACCTTTCAGAAATGTATCCACTAAATGTTCTTGCACATGGCCAAAATGAAATTGTTGTAAGGATTGAAACATTGCTTATAATAGTAAAAGATTAGAAACACTCTAAACATGTATTCATTAAGCTGTGGTATATCCTCATACTACAGAGCTTCAAAAAATTAATGAGGAATCTGTTTATGTGCTGATGTTATTTACAGAAGAACACACAAGGATATAATGACATTGGTTGGAGGAGAACTGAGTGGCTAAGAAATGGGGTAGGAAGGAGACATTTCACTATTTAGCCTTTTGGGCCTTTCTGAAATTTGAACTATGCTGTTTATTAACTATATAAAAATAAACCTTTAAAAAAATTTTTATAAAACAAAAAAATGGCAAAGGACATCAACTAATACAAATAGGTAATAAAAATGAAAAGATGCTAAATCTTACTAGTAATCTGAGAAATGGGAGTGAAGACATTGAATTGGCAAAATTTAAAGTCAGATAATTACTTCCTTGCACATACTCTCTTATCTCCCATGCTCCTCTCTACCCTGGTCACCCTCTCTTGGCAAACCTCAGATTCTCTGGCTTATACTGCACCGACGTCCATGCAGCTGAATGTGGCTGAAGAAACGTGAACAATCGTGTTTACAGGACTCATTTTAAACGTGTGACCACTAACCTCATGGCCGGCCCCTGCTGCTGCCCTGCAGTCCTTCTACATCTCCCACTCTTGTAGGCCCAGGGTAGGCCCATGGCCAAATCTGGCTTGTCATGTGTTTTTATAGACCTGCAAACTAAAAACTTTTTTTTTTTTACATTTTCCAATGTTTTTGAAAAAATAAAAAGAATATCTCACAACGTGAAAATTATATGAAATTCAAAGTTCAGTGTCCATAAATAAGGCCTTATTGGAACACAGCCGTACTCATTTGTTTACATGTTGGCTATGACTGCTGTCATGCTACAGCAGCTGAGTTGAATAGTTAGGACAGAGACCGTATGTGGCACTCCCATCCTTCTCACTGCTGCTTGGCACATTACAAATTGCGATTATGCATTATAACTTGATATTGCCTCTTGACCGGCGACACCTAAAATATTTTCTATGTGGCCCTTCACAGAAGAGTTTGCCAACCTTTGTCCTAGATGATGGTTTCACACCCCTCTCCTCATCCTCCAACACCTCCTCTACCATCCTCATATTTAGCAGATGACCATGTTTTCTATTTCACTAAAGAAGCAGAAGCTATTAGAAAAGAACTTCCATATGCTCCCAGTACCACACTCCCAGCTCCCTGCCCTGGTGCTGTACTCTGTATCCCTCCTGTTGAGTGGGTGGGTTGTCTGTAATTCTCTCTAAAGCCAGCTTTATTAGTCATCAAGTGCTGTGTAATATGACCACATACTTGCATCTTAAAACACATTTATTATCTCTCAGTTTCTGTGGTCAGGAGTCTGAGCACGACCTAGCTGGGTTCTCCACTTCAGAGTCTCACAAGCACACAGGTCAAGGTGTTGGCCAGGGCTGCAGTTTCATCTGAGGCTCAACTAGGGAGAGATCTGCTTCCATGCTCATCACATGGTTGTTGACAGCACTTAGTTTCCCATAGGCTGCTGGACGGAGGGCCTCTGTTTCTTGTCACATGAACTTTCCCAACATGGTTGCTTGCTTCTTCCAAACCAGCAGGAGAGAAAAAGTCTCCTCACAAGACAAGCATTATAATCTTATAACTACAGTCACATACATGTAATCACGTACATACCATCACCCTTGCCATGTTCTGTTGGTTAGAAGCAAGTCACAGGTCCTGCCTATACTCAGTGGGGGGGACTCACACGAGGGTGTGAATACCAGAAGGTGGGAACCTTGGGGACCACCAAGAGTCTGTCTGTCACACCCACCCTCCACTTTGATATTGTCTTAATTATCTAGTTCTACTATAACAGAAATACCACAAGTGGATGGCTTTAACAAAAAGTTTATTCTGTCACAGTTTAGGAGGCTAGAAGTCCGAATTCAGGGTGCCAGCCTCAGGGGAAGGCTTGCTCTCTCTGTTCGTCTCTGGGGGAACATCCTTGTCATCAGTCTTCCCTGGTCTAGGAGCTTCTCAGTGCAGGGATGCCGAGTCCAAAGGACCTGCTCTGCTCCTGGTTCTTCTTGCTTGGTGATAATGAGGTCCCTCTCCTCTCTGCTCACTTCTCTCTTTTATATCTCAAAAGAGATTGACTCAAGATACGACCTAATCCTGTAGATTGTGTCTTGCCTCATTGTCTCTAATCGTGCCTCATTAACATCATAGGGGCTAGGATTTACAACACAGGATAATTACATCAGTTCACAAAGTGGAGGACAACCACACAATACTGGGAATCATGGCCTAGCCAAGTTGACACACATTTTGGGGGTCACAGTTCAATCCATAGCAGATATCCTCTTGTCTCCTCAAGGACATGACTTCACTACTTTCCATCATCATGCTATAATTTCTCCCATCTTAATATAAAAACAAAAACTCTTGTCTCCACATTCTCCTCCAACTGCCACACTTTCTCTGATTAATAGTAAATAAAGCCCCCTCAAAAGATTTGTCCATGCTGTCTACAATTCTTGTATCATCCTTTCTTGAGCCTATTCCAGTTAACTATCCCCCTTGCCAGCATGCGCACGCGCACAGACAGACAGACTGCATTGTAGCTGCTCCTGTCAGGGATACCTGTGACCTCCCTATTGCTAAATCCAGTCATCACTTGTCAGTCCTCATTATATTGACCTTTCATCAGCATTAGATACAGTTGGTTGTTTCTCTGCAGAATGCTTTCACCTGTCCCTACAATGTATTTCCAGAGTCCAGGTGTTTCTCACTCCCTCCACCATTGTCCCTCTGTCCACCGTCACCTTTCCCCAGTAATTGTACTGCCTCCTCACACCTCCCCTCCACCTTGCCTAAAGCTCTTTTCCTCATTCCCCTCCCCATTCTGCATATTTTAATGTCTGGGATACTGCTAACCCCACAGTCTGCCACAGAGCAGGTGTCCACAAATGTCTGTTGAGTGAATCAGCTGATGACTGAGGCTAGTGTCAGGGTCAGAGTCTGGATTTCTGGGATTTAAAAAGAAAAAGGGAGGTCTGGAAAAGCAACAGCAGACACAAACCCGTGGAGGGGGCAGGTTTGTCAGGCAAGGGAAGGAGAGGACTAGAACTCTAACATGAGCAAGCAGCAGGTCAGGGTGACCCTGGCAGATATGTGTGGAAGGCAAAGGCTCAGTGCTGGTGGGGTGTGAGTGTGAGCGTCATCACCGCCATCCCCACAGACGAGTCTCTCAACAAGCGAATTGGGCCGTGCAGGAAGGGCGGCAGGGGTGCACCCGCCTCACCAGAGCTGTGCTCTTACAGGGGCTCCTCCAGGCTTAGTGGGTCAGCGGAGCAGAGGTGAGCATGGGGCTTGTAAGAAGAACAGAGACAATGCTGGCAGCCCCACTGAGTCACAGACCTCCCAGGAGCACTGAGCTCAGCCTTGATCTACTCATCACCACTGCCCTTCACCTCCTTGCACAGGTGTTGTAAGTGTGTCTGCTCTGTTACAGCGCAGGGGCAGGAAGGACGGGGACCTTCTGTGCCCTGAGCACAGTCCTGGAGCGGGTGAAGGCGGAGGGGATTTTGGATGTCTTCCAGACCGTCAAGAGCCTGCGGCTGCAGAGGCCACACATGGTCCAGACACTGGTATGCTGCCCCGCATATTTATCCATGCCACCCCTGGGGCATACTCAGACACCATCTGCTGGCCTTGCCTGTCAAGGCCAGCTCAGGGAGGAAGCACTTCTGAGGGGCCCACCTGGGAGTCAGAGACTAACCCCAGACCCTTCCCCAGGGTGCTTCAGACAGGGAGAGAGCTGTAGGGGGGCAGCATAGCAGTGGGAGCACAGCCCCTGTCACCAGCAAGAGACATTAGGGCCCTCTGTGGAGGGTAGCAGAGGGTGCCTGGTACCATGTAGGGCCCTTTGCTAGTCCATGGGCCCTGGGGCAGGGGAGACCGAGGAGTCCAAGTGCACTCCAGGTGCATCTTCCTGCCCTCCTCTGTTTTGATCAGGCTCCGTTAAAGGGTCTGACTCAACATCTAGATCCTCTGGTAACGCCCAAGTTTGGCAAACAGACATCCAGAAAGGTTTTTCTGAATCCCATGGAACTGGAAAGTTTGAGGGGAGAAGAAAAGTGAATTTCAAGGAGTTTGGGAGGAGATGAGGCATTGAGTGCAGAGTGTGTCCCAGCCACACTGAGCGTGGGCTACACTGAACGTCCCTGGCCTGCTGTCTGCTGGCCCAGCACACTCATGTCGGACCTCTCAGGGCCCAGGGTCATCATTTCTGGCTGTAGAAGACTGGCTCCACCAGCCCCAGGAGGATGCTGTCCGAACTCTAGCAGACAAATCAGGGCACAAGTGGAAGTCCAAAAACTGTCATTTCTTCTCAATTTTCTATTTAATAACAGTGGGTCTGTTAGGAACTGCAGGTGGGGTGTTCTCTTCAGTAACCTGGCTTTTTTCCTCACCCTTCACTCTCCAGGAACAGTATGAGTTCTGCTACAAGGTGGTGCAGGAATATATTGACGCATTCTCAGACTATGCCAACTTCAAGTAAGAGGCGATGAGGCCCATGGACAGGAGAATTGCCTTCTTTAATATTTTGTAATATTCTGTTTTGTTAATATACCCAAAATTGTGTATATATCTTATAACTGTTTTAGAAATTGGTACATAGGCTTCTATTACCTATTAGGTGGAGATTTTATATGTAAATGTGTTAGCACTGATAGTCCTTTTTCCAATGTTTTATTGGGGAATTAAATAGTGTGATGTTTGGATTGATATCGTGAAATCCCCTGCCTGGAAATTGAGCTGGATTGTTGTTTGGTTTATGCATCTTTTTCCTAAAGAAGATAAACATAAAACCTATTCCAGGTAGATCAGTACCAACTAAGAAGAAAGCACAAAGTTCTCAGAGCTGTTGAGGAAAGTGGTTGTCCCAGTGAATACCCTTGTACAGGCCCCTGTCCCTGTCTCCCACAGTAAATAGTACCCCACACACACACATTCCACCTCGGGGAACAGAGGGACCAGAGTGGTATCTCTGGCATACACTTGGGATAATTCAGCTAATAAAAGCTTTGACTCCCTGAGGAAATGTCTCTCCCTTTCTCTCGGGTAGGACAGCCATACCAGGCTGGGCTTTCCTAGGCTGCTGCTGGCCCTGCTGGCCACCAAGCGAAGCCCCTCCAGCTCTTTGCTAATTACCAGGACCCTCCTTCTGCTCCCTGTACATCTTTGGTGCAGTGGTCCCAGCCACCCTCACTCCCTCAGGACACATCCTGACTTGAGTTTCTGAAGTGCAGCAGTGCAGGAGAGAGGAGGTGCTCTGCTCCGGGGCTGAGGCCAGTCTGACTTTTCAGTCCCTGGTGCTTTGCTACAGAGCTGTCTAGATTGTGTCTCTCTGTCCATAATAGGTTTTTATATCCACCTTGATTGTGTTAAATAGCTTCCATTGCCTTTCGTATCTGTCCTCATTTCCAGGACTTTTATGTGGAATCGCCTTAGATCTAGAGGCCAGTGGGAATTTTAGATCTTAACTTCAATTCAGGCCAACATGTTAGAAGGCTAGGTTCATGTATTTGAGAGCCCCAAATAAGGTGAACATTCATTTATTTCTCACGTAACAGTCCACCCAGTCCAGACACCTGGTATCCTTCCATTTTGTGACTCCACTATCCCTCAGGATGTTGTTTTTGTTCTCATGGTTGAAGTTGGGTCACTGCCATGCCCATAGTCCAACCTGGAATGGGGAAAGAGCATGGAGGGCAAAAGTTCGTTTTTCAGGACATTTGTGCATTTTAGGCAGAAGTTGCACTTTTCATTTACACTCATATCCCATTGGCCAAAACCTAGTCACGTGGCTACATCTAACTGCAGCACGTACTGGAAAATGTGGTCCTTAGTGGGGACACAGCCAAGAGGACTCATCACAGAGGCGGGGGGAATAAACTGGTTCCCGTGGTGGTCAGTGCAGAGCTGAAAGGGCCTTGCAGCCAGAGTGGGTGAGCAGCAGAGCCAGCCCAAGGGCCACCAAGCCATGATGCTACCCCCCAGGACTTCATCCTCTCACCCTGGGCTCCTGAGAGCCTGTCAGGAGTGAGAGGTGGGACCCCAGCTCAGTCTGTGGAGGCACCCTCAGAGGGCAGGGCTGCTGTGCTTCCTGGAGGAATGGGGCTTGAACTAGACCTGAGGAATGCCCGACATTCAGATGAGTGAAAAGGAGGACAGGTCAAATGGAGTTGCATTGCAGAGGGCCTCAGAGTCCCGCAAGTGGCAAAGATCCAGCAGCTCCAAGAGGGCAGCCAAGTTCTGCACCACATATTCAGGATGTTGGAGTGAAGGAGGGCGGTGTGCACAGGGGCCCAGGAGGCCTATGGGAGGCACAACACTACAACAAACCACCTCTGGAAGCTTGCGAGAGGTGAGCATGACTCACATTAAAAGCATCCGGTCTTTCTCTGGGAACTAAGAACTCCAAGAGGCAGTAAACTCGTAATAGTTTTGAATAAAGAGTGGCTAAATTAAGCAGAGTCAGGGATTTCTGAAGAGAGGTGCCAAGTTTAGGGAGGAGACCTTGCAAGCTATCCTGTGGTACCTCTGGGAGACCAAATCCAGGGAGGTGGAGGATGGCAGGTGTTGGGTCAGCAAGTCATTGAACAAACAAGCGAGTCCATTCTGAAGTCCATATATTGTCTTCCTCCCACCTCACATCACTGCCTCACCTCCGGCTGATACTGAGCAGGTACACTTGGTGTGGCCTGGCCTGTTGTCTGCTGGACTTGACGGTGATTTGGTCGATGCCTAGGCCAGTATTCTAAATATCACTCTGGTTGCTAAACAGATGCCTTCAAACAGAAATTACCTCGGCTCTGTGCTCCCCTGCTCATCCACACCTTATAGTGTATCCTCCGTCCGGCCCTCTTCACGCCTTTCTTGCTTTTCCTTGTATTACCCAGGGTTTTCTGTTTCCTTCATAACGCCCCTCCCCAAAACACACCAGTCTCTTTCATTAAAATAAAATAAAAAGCACTTCCCCAGACCTTATCTTCCCCCTTTATGATAAACCAAAAAAACCTGTTGCCATCGAGTCGCTACGATTCATAGCAGCCCTACAGGACAGAGTAACACTGCCCCATAGGATTTCCAAGGAGCGCTTGGTGATTCGAACAGCTGACTTTTTGGTTAGCAGCCATGGCTCTTAACCACTGTGCCATCAGGTTTCCCTCTTTATGATGGACTTCTTAAAAAAGCCTAGTACTCCCCCCTCCTCATGCTCCCTTCATTCCCACATCATCTGGTACTAAACCCAGGAAACCGTGGTTGCTGCTCACTGACTGCCCCATCAGTGTTGGTGACTTTTCTGACTTTCATCCTCACCCTTTAGCTACTCTTTCAAAGTCTCCTTCCTCAGAGGTCAGGATTCCTGGGGTCTGCATGTCCTGCTTCCTGCACCTCTCCTGTGCTCTTGGCATCCAAGGATTCCACTCAGTCTCCACCGCCCTTTACTCCAGCATTCTCTGTTCCTCCCACTCCACATGCTGCAGCCGAGCAACGGCTTCTCCATTTTGTTTCTTTGGATCACCCTGCTGTGCCATCCCGTTTCCAGGCCTCTGGCTAACCCCTCCTCATCCTTCACCAGGGCCACCTGGTCAAGGAGTTGTGTCCCTCCTCTGCTCCGAGGGCACCACCTTTCCATTCAGCTCTGAACCTCTGCTTTTAGCACTGACTATAAGCATCTCCCCGACAGGAACAATCTCGAGTCCTCAGGACCGAGTACCAGGAGGAGCTCAGTGATGAACAAATGACTCTGGGCTCTGCCCAGAGGGATACAAAGATGAATACCAGAGTTTACAGTTTGGAAGGAGGCATCAGACATTCCTGAAAAGCCATTCCTGTTGCCAGAAAGAAAGGGACCGGAAGCCCTGCAGGAGCAAAGGCCTCAAGCTGAGCAGCTTAGTTGCTCTGGTTTGGGTTTTTCAGGAAAAAACAAACTATAGAAAAACTAAAGGTGCCCCCGTTCCTCTTTTAAAACAAACGCCAGGGACTTTGAATAAAACATTCTATAAATCCAAGCCAGAACTAAGCTAGTTTATTGAACTCAAAAAGTGTCATTTTTACTAAACAAAGCTAAGGTTTTCCCAGAAATCACCTCATTAACCAATAGATACAGAAACAAAGTTTGTATTTCCCAAACAGTTTAACTGAACATACAGTCTACACAAGTATTTTATTCGAGTCTCTGCTAAGTAAGTCAATTTGGAAATTCACATGTGCCTGTCCTGCTGGGAGCCCAGGTGCCCGTGACTGACTGGGGCCTGGTGGGCCACCACCCCATGTCCCCACTCCGCTGCCCCGCTTTTTGCCACAGGATGTGACTCACAGTGACTTTAGCCACCACAATGCCAAGCCTGACCCTGGGCCTCACATTTGCTGTTCAACTCAAGTGAGATTGGCCATTAACCCTGTAAACAGGCCCTTGACCCCTGGAAGCTGGGGCTGGTGGTGCAGAGTTGAGCCTGTGACACAGACTGGGAGGTAGGGGCCGGGGCCTTTTCAGGCACCCCAGGGCAGCTGTCCTACATCCACATGTGGTCCTGGGTGAGCACAGGATGCAGGGGGTTGGAGCCTGGAGGGGCAGAGTTACTCCCACCCTTTGCTGATGGCCCCGCAGAGGCTGCACTACCCCCCCTCCACCCCATACACACACACAGGCCTGCCAGGATAGAGGCCACTCATGGCAGGTACTACCCCACCCAGACCTGCCCCCACCTGGAGGGACTCTGCCCTGGTGCCCAGATGTGCGCATGAGAACTTTCCACCCAGCCCACTTTACAGATGGATAAAATTGAGGGGGAGGGGGGGCATCACCAGACCTCTTATGAGGCTGCTGAGCTCTCCTTTCTCTGGTCCCCACTTTCTCACTGGGGGTGCCTTGAGCCGAGTGGGTGTCAGAATCCCCAGACATTGCCCCTTTTCAGACCACACTTTTCTCTTTAGGCCAGAGGGATCTTTAGGCTTCTAGGGCAGGAGCTTGATGGTGCAGCCCAGGAAGTGGGAAAATGAGGCTCGGGACAGGCCAGACTGGAGCAAGAGTACCAGGAACTTCAGGCCTCTGGGACGGTGAACAGGGCTGTATCTGCCCGGTGACCCCAGGGCAGGGCTGCCTGGTGTGTGTTTATGGAGTAGATTCTAGGGGAAGGAGGCTGGCTGGTGAGCTGCCCCTCCTCCAGTCTTTCCAAGATGTCACTGGAGTCAGGGCTGGTGGGGGTGGGGGGGTGGAGCTACCTGACCAGTAAATCCCAGGGTCTCTTGCTGGGGTCCTGCTGCCACCAGAGGAACCATCTTGCCCACAGCACTCCCTCGGTGAGTGAGGAGGCTGTGCTCCACAAGCCCTGGGTGCATGGTACACTGCCCCTTCCCGCTTCCCAAGCTCCTCCAGCCACAATCATCCTAGAAAAGCCTCTTTTCCCTCTTCTTCCCCACAACTCCACTGTCCATTTTTTTGCCTGCTGCCCTGGCATGGGAGGGACAAGGAGTCGAAACACCATCACATATGCTACACCCCCAACTGTCATGGGGGAGGTATGGCAGGCCACAGAGAAACGGGGCAGAGGGTCTTCCAGCACTGGGTGCCCCAGCTCTCACATGCACCCACATTGCTGTCTGTCCCCATAGAGAACTCCCCTGGCCAGCCAGCCATCGGCCTAAAGTCTCTGTTCCCCTCCCCAACCTTCCTTCTGATTTTGGAACTCTGGGAAGGAAGGAGGGGTGGGCTGAACCGACAGGGAGGGCCCTCAGAGCTGGCAAGTCTCGGTAGCCTCTGTGTCCCCATGCGGCAGAGCCCTCTGGGAGAAGGCTGGCCCCCTGGGGCATTCTGCTTCCTGACCTGGTCACGGAGCCCTCAGGGCCCAGACTTCTGCAGGCTTGGGATGAGGAGCAGAGGCACAAGAGGGAAGGGCAGCCCCTGAGGTGTCAGCTGTCCAAGGGGAACCTAGAGGAAGGGAGGATGTGTGAGGGTGTCAGACTCCTGAGTGCCGTCCACTGTCCATGGGAGCAGCCCTACCATGGCCAGCTGCAGGCTAGACCTCCTCCTGCTGCTGCTGCTGACCACCCACCCCGGACCCTTGAAGGCTCAGCAGGTACCCTGGAGGGAAGAAGGCCTCCATCTCACCCTGGGGCCTCCAGCTGGCCCCTGGGCTCCCAGGTGGGTGATGGGCCAGCCCAGCCTGGAGGAGAGGAAGAAAGCAGATAGGAAGTGTTGGCTGGGGCCTTCCACCTATCCTGAGCCCGGGGAGTGGTGGGGGCAGGCGGCAGCTCGGGTTCCTTTCTGAGGAAGGGTTCTGGGCACTGCAACAGGCAGCCCAGGCTACTGCAGCCTCCACAGTGATGCCCAGGCTCCCCCTGAGGACTATGGGCAGGGCCGTGGCTCAGTGGCCCCTCCGTGGGAAGCAGCACCTAGTGCAGATCTTGTTTGAGTAGGGTGAGAGGCCTCAAGCATTTGAACCCAGCCACTCACCACTGTGGCCACCGCAGCTAAGGGCTGGTGGCTATGTAAGGGGAGGTGAGACACTAAGTGGGTGCCCCTGCCTCGGCACCCTGTTTCTCTCTACCCCCACTGCATACAGAATTCCCAAGAGAATTCTAAGCAATGTTTGATAAGATACTTATGTTACAGTAAAAGATCAGAAGTCAGTAGTGGAGGGGAAGCCGGTAACTGAACCTTCATAAATAAGACAGTAGTGGCAGGAGGTGGGCAGCCCCTAGGTCAGCGGAAAGGGATGAGGGGTGTGACCTCAGAGAGAAGGGCCTCAGGACTAGATGGGCACTGGCATGTGCACTAGGAATGACTCAGTGACTGACTGCAGAGCTCCCCAAGGCCATAGCAGAAGGCAGGCTCTGCCCACAAAGGTGTTAACAGAGGCCTTATTATTTTGTAAATTAAACGTATTTTAAGTGCACGGGGGTAGTACAGTAACTAAAGGACCAAGTGTCTATTTCCTATAAGGCAAAGCCTCATCGCCTAACTTAGGTCGGTGTGAGCTCAGGATTTTACATATTAGAATAATTTGTGGTGGGCAACGCAGCAGGTCCAGGGGGCTGAAGCTTCCACGCTGGGTTCTCAGGGTTTCTCGGGGGACGAGTCCGCGCTGGGTCCTCAGAGTTTCCCCTGGAACGAGTAAGCCGCTCTTCTCGGGGGCCGGGGCGTGTCCACAGGACCTAGAAGCAGGCAGAGCGGCCGGTGGCGGCAACTGCTCGGGGAAGCCGGGTCGGGACAGCAGGGGAGGGGAGGAGACACGGAGCGACCTCACGCCGAAGCTCGGCGGTCACACAGCCGGAGCGGGCCGGGTAATGACCGCCCCTCTCCCTCTGCAGACTGGACTCCGAGCGCCGCGCTCCACCCACCCTCCAATGAGAGTGAGGTCCCCGAAGCTGTTGCCTCGAGTTCTGTCCTTCGTCCCCTCCCTCTCTTCACTCCCGCCTGAGACCATTCCCGCATGGGGGCTAGAGGGGCGACCGGACAGGACAGGGCCTGCAGGGCAGGCCCAGCTAGAGCCTGACGGCGGTGCGGGGCTGCCTGTGAAGGTTGATAGGGTCGCAACACCACCTGCGCAGCTCGAGAGGGCGACCGAGGGACAAGGCCACACTCTAGAAAGGCGGCACCCAGGGACTGCATGTCCCATGGTGCCCCGCGGCCGCTTCCGGGTCACGGTGATGCCATGGCAGCGCGCCGGACGCCGTGAGCCGACTCGGCCATGCTGCGCGCGCTCAGCGGCCTGGGCGCGCGGCCCCAGTGCCGGCCTTCTGCCCTGCTGTTGCTCCCCGCGCGCGGCCGCAAGACCCGCCACGACCCGCCGGCCAAGTCCAAGGTCGGACGCGTGGCGACCCCGCCTACGGTAGATCCTGCGGAGTTCTTCGTGCTGACCGAGCGTTACCGGGAGTATCGCCAGATCGTGGGCGCCCTCAGGTGGGTGGCGGCGGGTGAGGTGATGGCCTCCCGCGCCCTCAGGGGTGTTTGTTGGGGCGGGGGGTGAAGAGGGTGTCGACAGTAGGCGCGTCTCCCCCCAGGCTGGAGTTTGTGACCGAGGTGCGGAAGAAGCTGTACGAGGCCCGAGTCGGGGTCCTGGCCGAGCGCAGAGCCCAGGAGAAGGCCGCCGAGCACCGGGAGCTGATGGCCTGGAACCAGGCGGAAAACCAGCGGCTGCAGGAGCTGCGGTGAGTGGGGCGGGAGGCGGGGCGGGCTGCCAGGCCCTCGAGGGGAGACCCAGCCGCGCTCAGTCTCGGCCTCTCGCTCCACCCAGGATAGCGAGGCTGCAGCAGGAAGCGCAGGAGCAGGAGCGGCGGCGGGCGGAGGAGCAGGCCTGCCAGGCCCGAGAGACGCAGGCCTGGATGCAGCTCAAGGAGCAGGAAGTGTTGCAGCTGCAGGTGGGCCGCGTCTGATGGCGGATTGGAGTGGCGGACAAGTCTTGTTACGGCGAAGTGGGGCACTGGCTATGTGCATTCAGAGAGCGTAGCCTGGAGCCTTAAGAGAGTGTGGGTGAGGATTTAGGGGAGGAGCAAAAGGAGCTGCCTGTCAGGCATGGAGGTGAGAGGTGGCTAGCCATGGTGAGCCAGTGTTTGTGGGAGAGACCACTGCTTTCCACAAGGAGTTGGTATTTAGTCCTGCAGATGATAAAGTTATTGAAGAGTTAAGTAGAACTGGAAGATGTGAGACTTAAAATCAAGGAGACCAGTGAAGGAGAAATCCCACAAGAACGGATAAGGCTTTAATTAAAGTAGTAGAAGTAGAAGAGTGAGTCTGAGAGAAATTAAGAGATGACCAGGCAACAGTGAGGGACTGATTTCACCCGTGGGACATGAGATTGCCACAGCTGGTGCTTGGGGTTCTGGCTGAGGTGTCTGGGGATGATTGGCCAAGAGAGGAACGTGGCAAGGCTGCCAATGGCACTCCACTGGAAGGTCATTGGGGCACTCAAGAGGACCTGGACTCCAGGCCATCGTCCCCCAAGAAGAGCTGGAGCCTCTCCCTAAGTGGGGCTGAAGGTGAAGGCCAGTGGCCTTATGGATGGGCCAGCGCATGTTCTAGGGCTACCATTCATCTGCTTTCTCTCCCAACAGGAGGAGGCGAAAAACTTCATCACCCGAGAGAACCTGGAGGCACGAGTGGAAGAAGCTTTGGACTCGCCAAAGAGCTACAACTGGGCTATCACCAGAGAAGGACAGGTGGTCAGGCCACAGCACAAGGGATCCTAGGGGCCCCAGAAGGACAGTGCCCACCCAGGGACCCTGTATGTGTGAGGATCAGAGAGTTGGGCCTGATCTGAAGGAAAGCAGTTGGTGTCTCTTCTGAAGCTCAGCCGGCTGCAGTGCAGTCCTCACACTGGCTGCTGCACCCACCACTTGGTCGGAAACTCCCAAACACAGGCCCTGTTCTGCCCTCAGCAACGACCCTCAGCATAGCACATGCCCTAGAGTGGTTTCCACCTCACCGAGGAGGGGCTACGGTCCCCAGGCAGCCAGGTCATCTCCTATTATCAATGGCAGGAGCAGTAAACTACAGCCCATGAGCCAAATCTGGCCCACTGCCAACTTTTGTAAATAAAGTTTTACTGGAACACAGGCGTGTAAATTCATTGACTACTTTTGCACTACAGTGGCAGAGGTGAGATGTTGCAACACTACAAAGTCTAAAATATTTATTATATGGCTCTTTACAGAACAAATTTGCTGACCCCTGACCTAGGGATTTAGGGCTGCAGTCAGGAGCAGAGTTCACCTAATACCTGGGCCACAAGCTAACCATTGGCAACGTGTCTATGCCTGCTTGATCCTGAGCTTTGCTAGCCAGTGTCTGGTGTGTCCCAGGACACAGAAGTCAAGGAGAAGACCCCATTCCTTCCCTCAGTGATTGATACCTGTCTTGACACTCCCAGCTCCCTCGGCCCATCCACCAGATTGCAGATGGCAGGGGAGGCCCGGTTGACCAAAGCTGTGCAAACGTCAGTGTGGCTGGTCAAGCACTTGGACCAAAAGCAAACCAGAAATGTTTGTGATTAAGGTTTAGAAGGCTGAATAAGTGAGCATATAGGTCCATGGCCCCTATTCAGACACAGGCCCTCAAGCAACATCTGAGATGGGGTTGTAGAGTCTCTGAGCAAAGCTGTTGACCGTCGCCACACATTCATTTGAACTTGCCTAGATACCACCAGAGGGAAAAAGGGAATCCCAGCTTCTTCCCATGATTCCCACATTAAAAGGAGGGCCTGGGAACCCCAGTAAATGAAATTTCTGTTAGGGAATGTCGATGACCCCTCATGTCCTAGGTGAGGAAGCAGGCAGAGGGACCTGGTGGCGTGGTGCCTGTACCCCCGAGAGTAATGGCTTCCCTCCTCAGGCTGGTTTAGCGTTTTCTCCTCCCTGGCACTGAGCCCAGTCAGAGCACTGTGCATCCCTAACTTCAGATGCTCAGCATCACTGGGGTTGTGAGCTGATGGGCATCACATTGGGCCATGGTTTGGCAACTGTGTCCACCCCTTGGGCTTCGTCATGTTAAGAAAAGTGGACCATCTATTCCCCCTGCGGTGAAAGCCTTTGGTGAGCTTTCACATGGAACACTGGGCATGTGCCAGGAGGCCCAGCTCTGCATAATGTACTCCTTCCCAACTTCATCGCAATCTTCCAGGCTTTTTTCTTTCCAAGCTCCTGACCCTTTGCCCAAGATCCAGTGTATGTCCTTAATGCAGTCCATCTGTCTCTTCAGATACAGGAGATACTGCTATCTTCTGGGAGCTCTGCCTTTTGGCTGATTTCCCTTCACTACTGTCCTTCAGGGTCCTGCATGGACTGTAACACCCTAGCCAATCACTGTTAGCTGATGCCAGTATGTCATGCAAACCAAGCTTCAATGTTTGTATTTTCTGCCCACAGTCTTGCTGCTATAGGCACAAATAGGCAGCTTCCTGGTACCTTCAGGGTTGGCTCAAGCCCATTCCCATCTGTACCTGCTTCTAATGGGTCACAGAGTGCACAGGCAGGCTGTCAGATCCCACCACATAGTTGCAGAGCAGTGTGGTGTCCCATGGTAGAATGTCTAATCTCTGGCAGGAACCTGGATAGTTTACCTCATAGGCATGGCTTTGCTCAAAGAACACTAGGATCTCTTCTGATTCTTGCCTTGAGTTCCAAACAGGGTTTGGGTCGCTACAATGTGAGCTTTACCGGGTTGCAAGAGCCAGAGTTAACGAAAATCATACTTGCTGCAGCCGGGACCACCCGGAGAATCTTCCTTTTCTCTAGGCCCCACTAGAGGGTGTTCAGTTTGGGGGTTACCAATTAAATGCATTGAAGCAGGATACTCAAATGTAAGTGCTCTTGCCAAGATTTGAGGTGTCCCACTGTGCTTTCAGTGCACTGGGGCAAAGAGAGTAGATCAGTACACAGGTGCAATTTGTGATTTGCTTGAGGAAGAGGAGGCATGCCAACACCCAGGAACCTCACTGAGTGAGCCATTTGCCCAGGATTCATGTCCCCAGTCAGGTGTAGATGTTTTACCATGACACCCAAGATTCTTGCCCCTTCCAGTTCTCCAGGATAAGCAGCATAACATCAATGAGAGGGACCACCATGATGTCTGGGGGATGGGGTGCTAAAGTAGCCAAGGTCTTGAGGATTAGGTTGTGTAAATCTGTGTTGTTTTTGTTGTTAGGTGCCGATGAGTTGGTTCCGACTCATAGTGACCCTATGTACAACAGAACAAAACACTGCCCACTCCTGCACCATCCTCACAATCGTTGTTATGCTTGAGCCCATTCTTGCAGCCACTGTGTCAATCCATCTCACTGAGAGTCTTCCTTCTTTCACTGACTCTCTACTAAGCATGTTGTCCTTCTCCAGGGACTGGTCCCTCCTGATAACATGTCCTAAGTACTTGAGACAAAGTCTTGCCATCCTTGCCTCTAATGAGCATTCTTGCTGTACTTCTTCCAAGACAAATTTGTTCTTTATTCTGGAAGTCTATGGTATATTCAGTATTCTTCACCAACATCATAATTAAAGGCGCTATTTCTTTGGTCTTCCTTATTCATTGTCCAGCTTTCGTATGCATACGAGGCAATAGAAAATACCATGGCTTGGATCAAGCACACCTTAGTCCTCAAAGTGACATCTTTGCTTTTTAACTCTTTAAAAAAGTCTTTTTGCAGCAGATATGGCCAATGCAATATGTCATTTGTTTCTTGACTGCTGCCTCCATGGGCATTGACTGTGTATCCAAGTAAAATGAAATCCAGTCCTTGACAACTTCAAACTTTTCTCTGTTTATCATGATGTTGCTTATTGGTCTACTTGTGGGAATTTTTGTTTTCTTTACGTGGAGGTGTAATCCAGACTGAAGGCTGTAGTCTTTGATCTTCATCAGTAAGTGCTTCAAGTCCCCTTCACTTTCAGCAAGCAAGGTTGTGTGACCTTCGTATCGCAGGTTGTTAATGAGTCTTCCTCCAATCCTGATGCCATGTTCTTCTTCATATAGTCCAGCTTCTTGGCTTATTTGCTCAGCAAACAGATTGAATAAGCATGGTGAAAGGATACAACCCTGATGCACACCTTTCCTAACTTTAAACCATGCAGTATCCCCTTGTTCTGTTTGAATGACTGCCTCTTGGTCTATGCACAGGTTCCACATGAGCACAATTAAGTGTTCTGGAATTCCCAGTCTTCGCAATGTTATTCATAATTTGTTATGATCCACAGTCAAATTTCTTTGCACAGTCAATAAAGCACAGGTAAACATCTTTCTGGTATTCTCTGCTTTCAGCCTAGATTCAACTGATATCAGTAATGATATCTTTCCTTCCACATCCTCTTCTGAATCTGGCTTGAATTTCTGGCAGTTCCCTGTTGATGTACTGCTGCAACCACTTTTGAAAGATCTTCAAAATTTTGCTTGTGTGTGGTACTAATGATATTGTTAGATAATTTCCACATTCTGTTGGATCACCTTTCTTTGGAATGAGCACAAATATGGATCTCTTCCAGTCAGTTGGCCAGGTAGCTGTCTTCCAAATTTCTTGG
>NW_004444040.1:1580543-1581595 GCF_000243295.1 Trichechus manatus latirostris
TGCAATGAAGAAGTCGTTGGTCTTGCAAAATTCTATCATGCGATCTCCGGCTTCATTTCTATCACCAAGGTCATATTTTCCAACTACCAATCTTTCTTCTTTGTTTCCAGCTTTCACATTCCAAACACCAGTAATTATCAATGCATCCGGATTGCAGGTTTGATCAATTTCAGACTGCGGAAGTTGGTAAAAATCTTCAGTTTCCTCACCTTGACCTTAGTGGCTGGTGCATAAATTTGAATAATAGTCTTATTAACTGGTCTTTCTTGTAGGGGTATGGGTATTATCCTATTACTGACAACAGTGTACTTCAGGATATATCTTGAAATGTTCCTCTTGATGATAAACGCTACGCCATTCCTCATCAATTTGTCATTCTCGGTATAGTATACCATATGATTATCCAATTCAAAATGGCTGATTACAGTCCATTTCAGCTCACTAATGCCTAGGATATCAATGTTGATGTGTTCCATTTCATTTCTGATGACATCCAATTTTCCTAGTTTCGTACTTGCAGAGTATTTTCCCCGTAGAATCCTTTAATGTTGCAACTCGAGGCTTGAATTTTTTCTTCAGTTCTTTCAGCTTGAGAAACACCGAGCATGTTCTTCCTTTTTGGTTTTCTAACTCCAGGTCTTTACACATATCGTTATAATACTTTACTTTGTCTTCTCGAGCTGTCCTAGCGACCCTAAAGGACAGAGTAGAACTGCCCCATAGGGTTTCCAACGAGTTCCTGGCGGATTTGAACTGCTGACCTTTTGGTTAGCAGCTGTAGCTCTTAACCACTGCGCCACCAGGGTTTCCTATGTGTGGCTAGAAGGGCCGTATTAAGTAATTCACTGCACCACATAGGTGACGGGAAAAGAGAGGAATGTATTTACCAGAATAATGGATGCTGGCTGCCTTGTAAATCTGTTTTGTCAAGGAGACCACACTAGACCTGATTAAGCCTAAAGTCATCCTGCATATTTTTCCAGTGCACTCCAAATTTTCTAAAAATTTTGAGTACACAGAACATAGTCACAGGTATCCAATATTCCCAGAAA
>NW_004444040.1:1587566-1602744 GCF_000243295.1 Trichechus manatus latirostris
GAGGCTGCAACAATGGGCTCAAACATACCTACTATTGTGAGGATGGCACAGGACCGGGCAACATTTTGTTCTGTTATATATAGTGTTGCTATGAGTCGGAACTGACTAGACGGCACCTAACAGCAACAACAATTAATGTCCCTAATCAGTTTGACTTTGAGTAAATCAAAAGGGAGATTTTCCTGGGTGGGCCTAACCTAATTAGGTGACGCTTTAAAAGAGAGCTTAAGTTTTCCCTGAGCTGGAAGGCTTGAAGCAACAGAGATTCTTTCTCTGTCCTCATTTCTGGCCTTGCAAGCCATTGGGAGTTCTACCAAACCAATGCCATTAAGTTGATTCTAACGCATAGCAACCCTATAGGACAGAGCAAAACTGCCCCACTGGGTTTCCAGGAGCAGCTGGTGGAGTCAAACTGCCAACCTTTTGGTTAGCAGCCAAGCTCTTAACCACTGCGCCACCAGGGCTCTGTGAGTTCTACAGCTGCAAGCAAATGAATTCTGCCAATCGCCTGGGCTCCAGGAAGGAATGCAAACTGCTGACACCTTGATTGTAAATTAGTGAGACTCTGAGCTGAGGACCCAGCTAAGCCCGTGCTGTGCCTGGACTCCTGACCCATGAAAACTGAGATAATAAATGGGCATTGTTTTAAGCTGCTAACTTTGTGGTAATCTGTGATTAATAAAGCCACCTTTCAATATCCACACGGCTTATTTCATTAGCTCCTTCAAGTCTTTGCTCAAATGTCATCTTTATAAAGAGGCCTACACTGAGCACCCTAAGTAAAATTGCAACATTCCCCTCGCCCTGTTTTCTCCACAGCACTTATTACCTTCAAACCCACTAAAACATAATAAACATATTTTAACACCTTTCCCCTTCCACTGGAACATAAGCCCCATGAGGGTAGGGATTTTTGTTTTGTTCACTGGTGTTTCCCAAGCATCTGTAATGGCACCTGGGTTTATAATAGAAATGAAATCAAAACCTTAAAAAAAAAAAATCTCAACGAGAGATAGGACGGTGTTTGTATGACTGTCCTCACCCACCCTTACCCAGAAATCCATGTGAACAAATTAAAACTAGAGAAAGCACCTGACAGGTTACATAGCTTAGTGCATCTTCAGCTGAGTAGTTGTTGAACAGAGGAAGGAATGCCTACAATGTGGGGGACATTATGCTCACACAATTTATGTGCATGTGTTAGCTGTGTGAGGTCAGTGTGCCCACAGACTGTGCGGGAGGCCTTTCTGGTAACAATACTAGAGTCAAGCCCTTGACCTCCCAGGCTGGCAATGCCAATGAGCTAATTTTGGTGAGAAACAAGACCTGCTGACTGACACTCCAGGTCAGCCTGACCCGCTCCTCCTCGGTGTTGGGCAGCTCACGCTAGGGCTCGGGGTCAGCCATCCTCTGTGACCTGCTCAGCACCAGGCAGTGGATGAACGCAGATGCCAGTGGCTTCTGCACTCTCCTCCAGAAGAGTCACACAAGGGAACACACAGGGACTGGAGCTGCTGAGTCTGGTCTCTCTGACATTGGCCTTAACTTCCGATGCAGGTTGGGCTCCCTAGGGAGCACCTCTGAGGAGGAGTTCAACATGCAAGATGTTGATTATAGAGTGCCGAGGGGTCAACATCTGTGGAAGGGAGGGAAAGGAAAAGTAAGTGGACAGAGGGAGAAGAATGCGATGGGGGCTTCAAGTGACGGCACTGGGAGCTCTGACACCAAAATGGCTCTTCAGCGTTATCCTGCATTGAGCAAAAATGGCGCCACCATTGGATGTCGGCCCTTGGGAAGGGTGTGGGGTAGGGGAGGACTCTCTCAGCTGAGGAGCCCTGGAGGGGCTTTGGCTGAAGCCCTTCTGCTGTCGCACTCCCAGCAGCCGGGCAGTAGGTTCTTTCTCGAAGCGGCATCTGGGTGGCCCATCTCCCAACTGATGACACTGACCAACACCCCTTCCACTGAGGTAGTCTCTCTTTATTTTAATTATTTTCATTCTGCGATATATTTAAAATGCAAAAAAGCACTCTGTTTTTAAATGCATAAAACAAGAGACATGGGATTACAAAGGAAACAAATTCTATTTATACCCAGGTATCAAAACGCTGAAACAAATTTGTGATTTAGTCATACATGTGCTACTTTATTTAACACATTTAGATAAACAAGACCTAGATGCCATCCCAATACAGTCCCAATAACTCCCATAACTTCAACATGATGATGGGGCTAAACCACAGAGACATTTGCAGTAGCTGTGATGTGATAAGGAGTCCTTGGGTAGCGCAAAGGTTAAGTTGAAAAGTGCTGGACTACCAGTGGGAAGGTTGGCAGTCGCAACACACTCAGAAGCCGCTTGGAACAGAGGCCTGGCGATCTGCTTCTGGTTGCCATGAGTGGAAATTGATTCCACCACAACTAACAACAGTGATGTAATAGGAGGATATCTGTCATTTCCATTGCCACAGGCATTCCTGATTGTTGCCTACCTCATAGTTGGAGGAAAGACCGAATTTCCGCTAGAGGTTAGAGAAAATGAAGCTGTGATCTTTTCCCTTCCAGATGCCAGATGCAGGCAAGCGGGTGTTGGTGGTGGAGGGGTGTCCAGGAAGTGTGGGTTCAGGAAGAGAAGACCTTTCTAGCATCAGGACAATAATGAGTGGGATAGAAAGTAAGAGGGTGGATGGGGAAACCTGCCGGGGCCTTTTCCTGCCTAGAAGGGCTGGAGTGCCCCCCTCAACACAACCCCACACCAACACACTCAAGGTATTAGGAGTCTGACTACATAATCCTTGGTTGGGCCACCCCCCACCCCCACCCCACGCACACACTCCTTGTCCCACCCTGGGGCACAAATCACCCCAGCCTCCTCCCCCTCCCCGCGTAGCAGCCACCGTCGGCACCTACGGTGGTCAATTAGCCACGCGGTGACCTTGACCCCCGCCTGGCCCCTGCAAATGAGAGGGCGCGAGAGGCGCACAGGGCCTGACCCGCAGCGACCCGCTGTGACCGGCAATGCGGCCGCCCTCTTAGCTCGTGCTCCGCCGGCGCGGCTCCCAGGCATAAAAGGGCAGGGCGGCGAGACCGCCGCCAGCCTCCGACCCCGGGACTCCGCGCACGCACCATGGCCGGGTCCTGCCTCGCCTGCTGCCTGCTGGGCCTCCTGGCGCTGACCTCCGCCTGCTACATCCAGAACTGCCCGCTGGGCGGCAAGAGGGCCGCGCTGGACCTCGACGTGCGCAAGGTGAGCGCGCCCGGACCCTCACCCCTCTACGCTCGCGGGGCGGAGGAGGGCTAGGAGGGACTCCCAGGACAGGCTCTCGCCCCGCCACCCATTTCCGTGCACCGACCTCACGCGCTGACCGACCCCAGCCTGCCCAGGCCTCGCCTGCGAACCAAGGGGATTGGTAGATTTCGACTCCGTGCCCTTGACAGCTTTTGAGGCTGAAACAGAGCCACAGAGACCCAGAACCTCCAGCCCCCTGTAACCTGCCCCCCTCAGTTCAGAGTGGCTCGGGTAGTCCGGGCCCGGACCCCCAGCATCACCGCCCTGCTCACCCGCTTCCGCCCCTTGTCGCCGCTCCCCGCCTGTCCCTGCAGTGCCTCCCTTGCGGCCCCGGGGGCAAGGGGCGCTGCTTCGGGCCCAGCATCTGCTGCGGGGACGAGCTGGGCTGCTTCGTGGGCACCACCGAGGCGCTGCGCTGCCAGGAGGAGAACTACCTGCCGTCGCCCTGCCAGTCCGGCCAGAAGCCGTGCGGGAGCGGGGGCCGCTGCGCCGCGGCCGGCATCTGCTGCAGCCCGGGTGAGCCGGGAGCGGGGCTGGCGCGGGCGGGGGCGGTGGGCGTGGGCCAGGACAGCCCCTGACCCAGCATCTCTGCTTCCAGACGGTTGCGGCACGGATCCCGCCTGCAACCCGGAGACCGCCTTCTCCCAGCTTTGACCCCGAATTGGCTCTCGACACTGCCTGAGTGCACCCCTTCCTCCCCATAGCCACCTCCAGAAATAATGAAAATTAAATAAAGCAGATTTTCTTCCCTCCAACTCGGCTCGAGTCTTGTTGTCATTGATGTTAGATTCCGACTCATGGCGACCCCATGTGTGCCTAGTAGAACTGCTCCATTGGGTTTTCGTGGCTGTGACCTTTCGGAAGCTGATCTCCAGGCCTGTCTTCCAAGGTGCCTCTGGGTCGGTTCCAACCGCCAATCTTTCGCCTTGAGCACTTAACTGGCCGAACCAGCCGGTGTCAGAAATGGGAGAGGAGGGCTTCGGAGGAGTCCAGGATTGCGCCCAGCAGGCCTTGCTGTCTGGCTCTTGGCAGTTGGGAGCAGGAATTCAGAGCCAGTCTAGGAGAGAGTTCCCAGGCTTGCTGCCCCTTCCCCAAGCCGGTATGGGGTGGAGGAGGAAAGGAGACTACAGGGCCAGCTCCAGAGAACAGAAACAGCTCTCAGCTCACCTTTCCAAACTGGGGCTGGGGGCCTACAGCAGGCTGGACTTAAAAGGAACTTACAGAAGTCCGAAACGCTGAGCGTGGGCTCGTCAGCTGGTCTAATAGGGAAGAGAGGCCTGAAATGTCAATGAGGGTGGATGACTGACTCCCTGACAGCTGGGAGGGGGCTATGAGCCACACCCGAGGGTCTTCCTGGAAGTTTAGGGAGGGAGCTGGCTGGGGGTGACTAGAAGCTGGGGGGGTGCAAGAGGGCGGCAGCTGAAGGACTAGTCATATTTCCAGGGAGGTAGATGCTCAGACAGGCCCCGAGGGAGGATCCCAGGCTGGGGGAGGCTGGCTTGAGACCAGCATGACAAGTGCCTGTTGTCCTGCCAAAGAGATCCTGTGACCCAGTGCTGGGCCTGAATCCGTGCCTGCCTCTACAGAAAACAACGTGTCTGGGCGAGGGGACCTGCAGGGGGACAGGGGCTCTCTAGAGCCCCCTGTCACAGAAATGACCATGAAAATCAAAGCATATGGACAAGCAAAGAAAATCCCTCAACCTGCACTTCTCATCCATTCCTGGATCAGAGACTCTTTGGGAATCAGATAAAAGCCTAAGCCTTCTCCCCAGAAAATGCCCCCATTCACCTACTTATGTCATTGGGCAATCAATTTCAGAAGGTCATGCCCACACTCTTACTCCAAATAAAATAAGAGCAGAACATTATCTGTGAGTAATAAAAACTGTTATTTCTGAGACTTTCTCACACCCTGGAGAGCTACAGAGCAATGAGAACGACCCACCTCAACAGCACACAACGATGTGTAATCTCACAGGCAGGGTGTAGAAAGAAAAACCCAAATACTAAAGAGGACTGTAAGATGTTGTTTATGCAAATTACAAAAAACAGACAAAACTAACTTATGGTGTTAGAAGTCTTGGGGGGCTCAGTGACTGGAAGGGGCATAAGGAGACTTTGGGTGCTGCTCCTGAACTATAAGAGAATAAATCTTTGTTGCTTTAAACCACCCAGTTTGTGGTAATTCATTATGGCAGTCCTAGGAAACTAGTACAGTACCACTTACAGTAACATCAAAAAAACCATGAAAGACTTAGGTAGAAATCTTACCAAATATGTGTAAAATCCGTATGCTGAAACTACAAAATGCTGATGAAAGAAATAAAAGAAGACATGAATAACTGGGGAGACATGCTGTGTTTATGGTTTGGAAGACTCATCATAGTAAAGATGTCAATACTCCCAAATTGATCTATAAATTTAACAAAATTCCAATCAAAATCCCAACAGGATTCTTCTTTTATAGAAATCATTAAGTTGGTTCTAAAATTTATATGGAATGACAAAGGAACTAGAAGAGCCAAAGTGATTTTGAGAAAGAACACCATTGAAGGACTCACACTACCTGATTTCCAGACTTAGTATAAAGATACCATACTCAAAACAGTGTGGTGTTAGAGAAGGGCTACGCTTACAGATCAGTGGAACAGATTGGAGAGCCCAGAAATATACCCACACATATATGGCCAAATGATTTCTGACAAAGTTACAAAGACAATTGAAAAGAGAAAGGATGGTTATTTCAACAAATAGTGTCAAAACAATTGGCTATCCAGATGTAAAAGAAATAAATCTCAATTTGTAACTTATATCCTATGCAAAAATTAGCCCAAATTAGATCATAGACCTAAAACTAGACGAAAATATTTATGACCTTGAGTTATGTAAAGATTCCTTCGTTCTGACACCAAAAGGAAAATTCATAAAAGAAAAAAATTGATAAATTTGGGATCCATCAAAATTAAGAACTTCTACTCTTCAAAAGACACTATTAAGAGAATGAAAAGACAAGGCACAGATGGGAGACAGGATTTGCAAATCACATCTCACAAAAGACTTACAGACAGAATATAAAGGATTCTAGAAACTCAATCATAAGAAAACAACTTAATTTTTAAAACTGGCAAACAATTCAAACGGACAATTAAATAAGATATGTGGATAGCAAATAAGCACATAAAAAGATGTTCAGCATCATTTGTCATTAAAGAAATGCAAATTAAAACCACAATGATATAGCTATTAGAATGGCTTTTTAAAAACCTGACAATATCAAGTGCTGATAAGGATAAAGAGCAACTGGAACGCTCAAAAGTTGTTGGTAAGGATGAAAAATTATTCAGCCACTCTGGAAAACTATTTGATAATTTCTCATGAAGTTAAACATACAGTTACCATTTGACCCAGCAATCCCACTAATAGGCATTTATATGAGTGAAATAAATACCTTTGTTTACACGAAAAACTCTGTGAAAATATTTATAGTGGCTCTACTTGTAATTGTCAAAAATTATAAACAACCCAAATGCCCTTCAGTCGGGAAATGGATAAACAAACTGTGGTACATCCAGACAATAAAATGCTACTAGCAATAAAAGGGAACGAACTACTGATACATGCTGCAGTGCAATTAATTACTTACTATGGCCCTCTAGCCGTGACTCATGCTCAGTGATTGAGTGGGACTATGCAAATAAAGTGTATGGAACCCTAACAAGGGGATTGGTCAGTTTTACCATCCTGCTATGCTTAAAACCATCCCACGTCTGTCAGTTTGTCCTGCTGTGGTGGTTTGTATGTTGCTGTGATACTGGAAGCTTTGCAACCAGTCTTTCAGATACCTGCAGGGTCACCCTTGTGGACAGGTTTCAGCAGAGCTTCCAGACTAAAACAGATTGGGAAGGAAGACCTGGAAATCTACTTCTGAAAAAACTGGACAGTGGAAACCTTCTGAATAGCAGTGGAACATCGTCTGATATAGTGCCGGAAGATAAGCCCCTCAGGTTGGAAGGCACTCGAAATACTACTGGGAAAGAGCTGCCTTCTCAAAGTAGAGTCAACCTTAATGATGTGGATGGAGTAAAGCTTTAGGCACCTTCATTTGTTGATTTGGCATGACTCAAAATGAGAAGAAACAGCTGCAAACATCTATTGATAATCTGAACATGGAATGTATGAAGTGTGAATCCAGAAAAATTGGAAGTCATCAAAAATGAAATTGAATGCATAAAGATCGATATGCTAGGCATTAGTGAGCTAAAATGGACTGGTATTGGTCATTTTGAATCAGACAATCATATGATCTGCTATGCCGGGAATGACAAATTGAAGAGGAATAGGATTGTGTTCATCGTCAAAAACAACATTTCAAGATCTATCCTGAAGTACAACGCTGTCAATGATAGGATAATATCCATACGCCTGCAAGGAAGACCAGTTAATTAAACTATTATTCAAATTATGCACCAACCTCTAATGCCAAAGATGAGGAAATTGAAGATTTTTACCAACTTCTGCAGTCTGAAATTGATCAAACATGCAATCAAGATGCACTGATAACTACTGGTGATTGGAATGTGAAAGTTGGAAACAAAAAAGGATTGATAGTTGGAAAATATGGCCTTGGTGATAGAAATGATGCTGGAGATCACATGATAGAATTTTGCAAGACCAATGACTTATTCATTGCAAATACCTTTTTCAACAACATAAACGGCGACTATACACTTGGACCTCATCAGATGGTATACACAGGAATCAAATTGACTACATCTGTGGAAAGAGACAACAGAAAAGCTCAATATCAACAAGGCCAGGGCCTGATGGCAGAACAGACCATCAATTGCTCCTATGCAAGTTCAAGTTGAAGCTGAAGAAAATTAAAAGAAGTCCACAGGAGCCAAAATACCATCTTGAGCATATCCCACCTGAATTTGGAGATCATTTCAAGAATAGATTTGAGGCATTGAATACTAACAACCAAAGACCAGATGAGTTGTGGGATGACATCAAGGACATCATACATGAAGAAAGCAAGAGGTCATTAAAAAGACAGGAAAGAAAGAACAGACCAAAATGGGTATCAGAAGAGACTCTTGAAACTTGCTCTTGAATGCAGAGTAGCTAAAGCAAATGAAAGAAATGATGAAGTGAAAGTTGAACAGAAGATTTCAAAGGGCAGCTTGAGAAGACAAAGTAAAATATTATAATGAAGTGTGCAAAGACCTGGAGTTAGAAAACCAAAAGTAAAGAACATGCTCTGCATTTCTCAAGCTGAAAGAACTGAAGAAAAAATTCAAGCCTCTAGGTGCAATTTTGAAGGATTCTATGGGCAAAATATTGAACAATGCAGAAAGCATCAAAAGCAGATGGAAGGAATACAGAGTCACTGTACCAAAAAGAATTGGTCAACGTTCAACCATTTCAGGAGGTAGCATATGATCCAGAACTGAGGTACTGAAAGAAGAAGTTCAAGCTGCACTGAAGGCATTGGCGAGAAACAAGGCTACAGGAATTGACGGAGTACCAATTGAGATGTTTCAACAAATGGATGCAGCTCTGGAGGTGCTCACTTGTTTATGTCAAGAAATTTGGAAGACAGCTATCTGGCCAACCAACTGGAAGAGATCTGTATTTGTGCTCATTCCAAAGAAGGGTGATCCAACAGAATGCAGAAATTATTGAACAATGTCATTAATATCACATGCAAGTAAAATTTTGCTGAAGAGCATTCAAAAGTGGTTGCAGCAGTACATCTACAGTGAACTGCCAGAAGTTCGTGGAATCAGGGATATCAGACATCATTGCTGATGTCAGATGGATCTTGGCTGAAAGCAGAGAATACCAGAATGATGTTTACCTGTGTTTTATTGACTATGCAAAGGCATTTGACTGTATGGATCATAACAAATTATGCATAACATTGCAAAGAGTGGGAATTCCAGAACAAACTTAACTGTGCTCATGCAGAACCTGTACATAGACGAAGAAGCAGTCCTGCCAACAGAGCAAGATTTAAAATCAGAGAAGTGTGCATCAGGGTTGTATCCTTTCACCATACCTATTCAATCTGTATGCTGAGCAAATAAGCCGAGAAGCTGGACTATATGAAGACGCATGTAGCATCAGGATTGGTGGAAGACTCATTAACAACCTGAGGTATGCAGATGACACAACCTTGCTTGCTGAAAGCAAAGAGGACTTGCACTTACTGATGAAGATCAAAGACTACAACCTTCAGTATGGATTACATCTCCACATAAAGAAAAGAAAAATCCTCACAACTGGACCAATAAGCAACATCATGATAAACGGAGAAAAGATTGAAGTTGTCAAGGATTTCATTTTACTTGGATCCACAATCAACACCCATGGAAGCAGCAGTCAAGAAATCAAACGACGTATTGCATTGGGCAAATCTGCTGCAAAAGACCTCTTTAAAGTGTTAAAAAGCAAAGATGTCACTTTGAGGACTAAGGTGCGCCTGACCCAAGTCATAATATTTTCAATTGCCTCATATGCATGGGAAAGCTGGACAATGAGTAAGGAAGACTGAAGAAGAATTGATGCCTTTGAATTATGGTGTTGGCGAAGAATATTGAATATACCGTGGAACAGACAACTCTGTCTTGGAAGAAACACAGCCAGAGTTCTCCTTGGAAGTGAGAATGGCGAGCCTTTGTCTCAGGTACTTTGGACATGTTATCAGGAGGGACTAGTCCTGGGAAAAGGACATCATGCTTGGTAAAGTAGAGCGTCAGTGAAAAAACTGGAAGACCCTCAATGAGATGGATTGCCAGAGTGGCTGCAATAATGGGCTCAAACATGCAACGATTGTGAGGATGGCACAGGACTGGGCAGGGTCTTGTTCTGTTGTGCATAGGGTCGCTATGATTTGGAGCCAAATCAATGAACCTAACAACAACAGGCTTATAATGAGCCATCCCAGGAAGGAGGACAGGATCTCACCACCAACAGGAAAGAAGAGCCAGGAGTGGAGTGCGTCCTTTGGACCCAAGATCCCTGTGCTGAGAAGTTCCTATAACCAGGACCAAGAGAGAGAGCTGTAACACCGGAGACCACGAAAAGCAGCACAGAGAATTGGCAGCATCAGAGGCAGGAGACAGGCAAGAGACGGCAAAGTAGGCTTCTCAGCCCACAGAGTGAGAAAGCTTAGTGCCTTCGGGCAGGAGGCTTGCTAGCGGAGTAGTGTGCCTCCTGGAGGGTACTTGGTGGAGCTAGGTTTGCCAACCCAAGGAGCTAGAGCTGAGCACCTTTGGGCCAAGGCTTACTGGCAGAGTACGGTGTCTCTTGGCACTTATCAGCAGAGCTAAAAGAACTTTGTAACACTTGCCGGAGCAGGGCAGAGGCCAGGCCGAGGAGCCAAGGGCCAGAGAAAGGCCTGCCTGCAGGCACCACTGAGAAGAAGCTGTCCTGATGGAAGAACTGTATCCTGAGCGTTCCTGAACCTGAACTGTAACCTGTTACTTCCCTAATAAACCCCATAATCATGAGTATTGTCTATGAGTTCTGTGTGGCCGTTGCAATGAATTATCAAACTCAGCAGAGGAGTACAAAGTGCTGTGGTAGGGACAGATGGAGTCAGAATTGGTAAAAAGGGCCAGTGAGAGGAGGTATGTCAGACCTCTGACTGACAGTGATTAGCCTTGGTCTGTTAATCTTGATTCTCCTTCACCCTTGTGAAGTTAGAGGAAGTCAGATGCCTCCGCCACACCATTTTTACACATGCAACAACATGAATGAATCTCGAATTATACTAAGTGAAAGACACCACACTCAAAATACTACATACTGTGTGATGCTGTTTATATGGCATTCTTGCAAAAGCAAGATCAGTGTTGCCACGGGCTGGTGGGCCGGGGTGGAGGTGGGGGAAAGTTGACTACAAAAGAACACAGGAAGGAAGAAAATAAGAAAGGAAAAAATCAAATAGAAAACAAAACAAATCAATAGTGTAGCTGATAAACAAAAAGCTATTTAAAAAAAATATCAAGGCAATAAACAAGACTTTGGCAAGACTAAAAAGAAAATGACACCACTGACATTTACATTTTATGAAACAAAAGATGTGAAGGGCTGGACACTCCACAGAGACTCTTGTCACCAGCTAGCCGGGGCTCTTTTACCCCTGGAGAGGCTGAGCACACGAGCTTTCTTTGACTTCTGGGCTCTCCCCACCGAATGGCTCTATGGCTGGCGCGGGGACTCAAGGAAAGGGAGAGAGAGTAGAAGGTCCATGGAGGTGTAAATTGGGTGGTAGGCAGACATGACCCATCCCTTTCCGAGGATGGGAGGGAACAATGGTGGCCTGACTTTTCTGAAGACAGGTGGAGGAAATGCGGTCTCTGAGTCTGACTTGGGAAGGGGAGGAGCCTGTGTCACCTTCTGAAACTGTCCCCACATCCAGATACCAGCACTCGTGATCGGGTCCAATGCAGCCAAACCACCTGCCTCTTTCCAATTCCCTCTGTCAGGAAGGGCTGATGAATTCGTATCAGGTCCAGTCCTGTCCCAGCCCTACTGTGACCTGGGGACTATCCCCACATGGGCCACACGGGAGCACTGCCACTGATAGAAGCTTCCTGAGTGGGGTGTGGGTAAGCAAAGGGGAGCTCTAAGGAGTCTGACTTCAGCTTGGCTCCTGGTCTCTGGCCAGGGCTGACTGAGGCTGAGCTGTTTGAGTCACAAGGCTGGGCCTCAAGGCAGGGCCAGTGTTGAGGTCAGGGCTAGAGTGACTGCTCTCCACTGCCCTCCTTTCTGGCCTCCGAGTCTGCAGAGGATCCTGGAGCAGCTGCAGCCTCTTGTGGCCTCAAGACCTGAAGCAAGAAATCCCAAGGAGAGGATGCAAAGAAGAGAGGGGCAAACAGAGTGAAGGATGGGAGGTAACAGAGGGGGACAGGGGACTGAAGAAGCAAGGGAGAGACATGGGGGGACAAGGAGAGAAACAAACAGGGCCAAGGAGGTGGAGGGACAGGAAAAAGAGAGGCAGCGAGGGACAAACAGATAAAGGGCAGATGAGAACGAGGGGACAAAGAAGGAAGTAAGGGCAGAGGGGAAGCAGGGACAGAGGAAAGCAAAGGCCAAATGCTGGCGGTCATCTTTTCTCTGAACTTGCATGTCCCAAGTGGTCCTGTTTGGGAGCCAATGTGAGTGTGAGTGTGTGAGTGTGTGTGTGTGTGTGTGTGTGTGTACATGCTTTTGTTGTGTCTGTGTTTCTCTGGGTATATCTGGTTCTGAACGTATTTGTGGGTGTGGACGGGGTCTCTGGGCACGTCTCTAATGATTGTGTTCTTGTCTCTTTCTGGTTGAGTGTGTGTGGCTGTGTGCGGCTGTATCCGTATCTGTGCTTGGTTCTCAGTGGGATCTGTCTCCCGCTCTGGGCGAGGGGCCCTAATATGGGTGCTTTGTTTCCTTCTGGACAGACAGACTTTCTCCTCCTGACACTGGTTTTTGTTGGCTGACTCCACCATCCTCCGCCCCCTCCCCATACACACCAGCACCACCTTCTGTGAAACAGACATTGGACTGGGGCTCTGGAGACCTGGGGAGGCGGGGGAGTCCCCGAAGCTTTTTGTGTCTCAGTCTCCTGGGATGTAAATGGGGACAGGAATTCCTGGTCACCCTCTGGTCCACCTGAAGTCTGTCACAATCTGAAGCTCTAGGACATTCTGTTTCTGTTGCTGCCCTTCCAGGTGTTTCTCTTTAAAAAAAAAAAAAAGAAGTCAGAGGAGCCTGTCTTTCTACTCTGTCCTTGTTATGACCTCTAAGCCCTGGACTCTCCTTCCCTGCCCAGCGTCTGTCCCAGCCTGGGGTGGGGTGGGGAGGGGTGAGGAGAGGGAAGCCAGCGCTGACTCGGTCCAGGCCTCAAGAACTGGTCCCACCTGTCTTCACAGCGGCCCCTGCCGTGGCCGCTGGTCTGTCTCCTTCTGCCTTCTCTCACTCCTCTCTGTCCCTCTCAATGTCTCTCTCTCCATCGTTCTGCTATTTCTCTCTCGCGCTCTCTTGTCTACCAGTGTCTTTACCCCTCCCTGCCTTTGCTTTCAGCCGTCTGCCCGAGGATCCTCCAACCAGCCCGCTCTGGGGCCACGCTCGGCCTCTGGCCCTTCCCCTCCCCCGCCCCCGGTTCGCCCTGTCCTGGGTTCTATCGAGAACTGTTAAGTAGTGGCTCACGATCGCCACAGGCTCAGGATCTCTACAGGATCCGCCCCTTCCCTGGGCTGGATCTGCCCACGGCTTCGGTCCGGTGACTGGCCGGGAGTCGAGGGTCTGCATCCCACCCCGCCCTCCTCTCCCCATCTCCAGAGACGTAGACAGACCACAGACAGCAGCAGTGCATTTAAAAAGGTTTATTTTTCTTGCTGCAAGGGAAGGGCGAGGTGAGTGCGCCGGGGTGGCGGTCGGTGAGCTCAGTAGATGCCGGGCTTGGCGGGCTCGTCGGGCTCGGGCGCCCCCGCCAGTTGCACCAACCGCAGCAGCAAGGCCCCGGCCGGTCCGTCCAGCTGAGTCGCGTTGCTCCGGTCGCTGGCGCGGGCGCGGCGGTGGATGCCGGCGCCCTCCCGGCACTCGGGCTCGGTCACGCAGCTCTCTGTGGGGAGGACCAGCTGAGTGCGCGGGCAGGGCACGACTCGGGGGCCTCAACTACCCTGGCCCCGGCTCGACCCCGCCCAGGCCCCGCCCAAGCCCCGCCCAGGCCCCACCAATTCATTCCTCTTCGGACCCAAGGCCCCGAATCCACTAAGTCCCGCCGCGCCTCAAACCCCGGCCCCACCCTGCTCTCCCGGTCGCGCACCCTCATAGCAGCAGATGCCGGCCGCGGCGCAGCGGCCCCCGCTTCCGCACGGCTTCTGGCCGGACTGGCAGGGCGACGGCAGGTAGTTCTCCTCCTGGCAACGCAGCGCCTCGGCAGTGCCCACGAAGCAGCCCAGCTCGTCCCCGCAGCAGATGCTGGGCCCGAAGCAGCGCCCCTTGCCCCCGGGGCCGCAAGGGAGGCACTGCAGGGACAGGCGGGGAGCGGGGACAACGGGTGGAAGCGGGTGAGCAGGGCGGTGATGCTGGGGGTCCGCGCCCAGCCTCCCCTAGCTACTCTGAACTGAGGGGGCAGATTATGGGGAAGCTGGTGGTTCTGCGTCGCTCTGGTCCTGTTTAGGCTCTCAAAGCGATCAAGGCAGGGGTTTGAAATCTACTAAAGTCCTTTGGAAACCAGGTGACCGAGGACCAGCTCTCAGTAACAGCCCTCAGCAGCCTCACCTTCAGTTGAGGGCGGCGTCTCCCAGGAGCTACCGCAAGGGGGAGACCTTCCTCTTCAGCTCTGGGCTATCAGTGGTGTGGATCCCTCTTTCAGCTGCCCACCACCCTCCCTCTAATCCAGACTTTCCTTCCCTGCCGCTGTCACTAGCGCTTGATCCCTAGCACTGTCCCTCCAGGCATAGAGGGCCCCGGCACCTCCAGGACACATCCAGGCCCTTCCCCGGCATTTCTTGTCTCCTCTCTTGGCTTGCCCTTACCTGACCCCTTGCTCACCCACCTGTGGACTAACCAGGTGGGTGGCAGAGGCCTGAGCCCCAGGAGAGGACATAGGCACCTAGCTGGGTCTGGGCTTTCAAATGAGCCAAGCAGAGGGAAGGGTAGCCCGTGGGCCTGCCCACCTGCCCACCCTACTATGTTCAACAGCCTGAAATTGAGCCACCTGTGGTCCCAGCAAAAGAGAGCATGGTGATTGGATTTCCTTCATCTCTGCTGAAAATGAAAATACAAGAGAATTGGCTGGACATGCAACAGGAGAGAACTGGGCTAGGTATCCACCAGAACTTCCTTCCAGGGTGCTTGGCTAACACCTTTCACTCAGGAGAAAACCAAAAAAAGAAAAAAC
>NW_004444040.1:1603285-1604614 GCF_000243295.1 Trichechus manatus latirostris
AGCCATGCCAAGCCTCCTTCCTCCTGCTGGGTACTTCCCCTAAGCCTGCCTTCTCCCACGACGCCCACACCCTTTCCTGGCCACTGCCCCAAGTGCCAGCCCTTGGGCACTGCTCACTCCTGGCAACCTCAGAACAGGCCTCAACGACTGTACCTGTCTCAGCTCCATGTCCGACATGGCCCTCTTGCCGCCCCTCGGGCAGTTCTGGAAGTAGCAGGCGGAGGTGAGGGCCAGCAGGCCGAGGAAGCAGGCGGGCAGTGTGGTGTCAGGCATCCTGGCGCAGTGCTGCTCCACCGACTCTGCTGCGCTGCCTTCGCTGGCTGCCTATTTATGTCCGCAGGTGTTCCCCTCAGAGACGTGGCTGCCACCCCCTCCCCAGTGACTCCCCAGGAGCCCACGACCGCCAGGTCCCAAGCCGTCAGCAGTGATTCAGGCATCTGGGGACGCACGTGGGCCTGTCTGTGCAAGGCCGGCGGTGGGGGAGGGGGTGCAGGCCTCCCGGCTGTCACTGGCCATGGTGCTGTGGCAGTGTGACAGGAGCTGGAACCTTGCGGCTGTGGCTGTTTGGACTCGGGGAGAGAGACAGGTTGGAGGCACCTAGAAATGGTCTGCAAGCTTTCTGGATGCCCAGATGAGGCTGGGGGTCAACAAGCCCAGATCCTCCAACACAGACCCCTGCAAGGGTATGAGAGGGACCTCACCCAGGAGTAGTGGAGCAAGAGACAGTCAGGTGTGCAGGGACTCGATCAAGAGGACAAGTGACAAGAATGGCACGCACCCAGGGTGGCGAGGACAGAGGGCTTTGTCCCGACCACCCCAGAAAGGAGAGTTCCTGCCTGTAGGCCCATGGGCAAGGCAGCCGCTGTCATGAGCTCAAGAGACAGACACAGAATCAGAGGCGCTATTCCCACAGGGCAGGGTGGTCAGGCTTCAGGGGAGCGCAGGACACTCCCACCCCATGCACATACCCCACTGAACACAGTCCAGGGACTTGGGCCCTGAGACTAGGAGCATTTGGGACAGTTTCTTGGCACATCCCTGTCACCCTCCCAGGCAGGAACATGGAGAAGAAAAGAAGCCCAGGCCCAGTAAGGTTCAAAGGTAGAGGGGAGTCCTTCTACCTCCATGCACCCTAGTTTGTGGGTTGGGAGTGTAAGCATGGGGGTCTGGGGCAGGGGTCTGAGGAGGGAGAAGAGCAGCAGCCAAATGGGCGCAGCCTCAGAAGGCAACCTTTGGTTCATGACCCCAAGACCCAGACCTGCCCCTGCTGCCAGGTCTGAAGAAGCCTCAGCCTCCCTCCCCTGGGGCCACCAGTGCGCCCCTCTGGTC
>NW_004444040.1:1606654-1607684 GCF_000243295.1 Trichechus manatus latirostris
TTCACCAGTACCGCAGTACTTCCCGCCCTCCCCACACATATGTACCCTCCCCACTCATCATTTTCTTGATATAACAATGTCATAATGGTTAGGTCGGTATTACAAGTTAGGCTACAATATGCCCTCAGAGCTAAGCCATTTAAGATATTACGATGGCCTTTCCATCTCTGAACACCATTTTTGTTTCCTGGAGTAAGTGATTATCTTAGTTTTTTCTTTTGTAGTCCATCTGCCATGTTTATCCAGAGATCAGTATTTACTCTTCAACCCCCTCCACTCATGCTTCTGTCCAATGCAGTTCACTGAAACTTCTGTTATCAAGGTCATAAACTACCTCTGTATTGCCAAATTCAGTCATCCCGTTTATATCCTTATTTTACATAACCCTCTAGCAGCACTCAACATGGTGGAACACTCATCCTTTTTAAAAACACATGCTTCATTTGGCTCCATTGACACAACACTCGCCAGGTGTTCCTTCTACCACACTGGATGTTCTTTTCAGTCTTCTTTTCTGGTTTCTCCTCTTTGACCTTGACTTCTAAATGTTGGAGTATCAATAAATTATGGAAAGAAGGAAGGGAGGGAAGCCCTGTGTTATGGATTGAATTGTGTCCCCCCAAAATGTGTGTCAACTTGGCTAGGCCATGATTCCTAGTATTGTGCGGTTGTCTACCATTTTGTGATCTGATGCGATTTTCCTATGTGTTGTAAATCCTAACCTCTATGATGTAAATGAGGCAAGATTAGAGGCAGTTATGTTAATGAGGGTTAGGTTGTATCTTGAGTCAATCTCTTTTGAGATATAAAAGAGAGAAATGAGCAGAGAAGAGAGGGACTTCATTATCACCAAGCAAGAAGAGCCAGGGGTGGACTCCGTCATTTGGACTCAGGGTCCCTGCACTAAGAAGCTCCTAGACCAGGGGAAGATTGATGATGACAAAGACCTTTCCCCAGAGCCAACAGAGAGAGAAAGCCTTCCCCTGGAGATAGTGGCCTGAATTCAGACTTCTAGCCTCCTAAACTGTGA
>NW_004444040.1:1609278-1610868 GCF_000243295.1 Trichechus manatus latirostris
ATGCTGAGTGAAATAAGTCACTCACTAAAGGACAAATATTGTATGACCTCACTTACATAAAAAGACAAGAACAGGCAAATACAAAGAGACCAAAGTTCATTAATGGTTACCAGGGGTGGGAGGGAGTGGGGAAAGGGGGACTAACAGTGATGGAAAAATCGCATTGGTTATGGGTAGGGGTGCACAGCCGATTATTGTAAGTGCTGTCAATAAGTTGTACACCTGTAAAAAGCTGAATTGGTAAAAGTCGTGTGATAGGTATAGTTACAAAAAAAAAGAAAAGAGTAGCTGCTGAGGCTCCTTATGTACAGCCAAATAGCTCATGGGATTTGGTTCCTTGGTTTGGAGGTTTAGGGTCGTGGTTTCATGGAACATCCCAGTTCATTGGCCTAATATCGTGTTTAGTGCTTCTGTTCTATCTCCTAAATTCATTTTGTAGTGCCTGGGGTCTTAAAAGCTTGCAAGAGGTCATCCAAGGCACAACAATTGGTCTCTATTCACCTGGAGTAACAGAGCAGGAAGAAGAGTCAGGAATAGGAGGAGGAAATGGAATGTGTAGCTAAGTGCCTCTGTGAACAAGTGCCTCCTTTGCCATGAGACCAGAAGAGGACGGTGCCTGGCTACCATTACTGAACAGTTTGATCAAAGACTATATAGAAAAATCCTGATCAAAAAGGGGAAAATGCAGAATAGAATTTCAAAGTCTCATGGACTCCAGACTTTCTGGAGCCATGGTACCTGGATGAACCCCTGCAACTATTGCCCTGAGACCATCTTTAAACATTAAACCTAAAATATCCCCTGAAGTCTTCTTAAAAACCAAACAATAGTCTAGCTTAACTAGTAAAGAATGGCTGCCTTGAGCATTACGGTCTTTTAAGAACTGTCTATATGGAATCAAAGCGACAAGACAATAGCAACTCCAAAGATTAGATAGGAATCTTCCAAAGATTAGATAGGAATCTTCGGAGGCAGTGAGTTTATGTTCATGGAGGAGAAACAACTCAGAAGGGGAGGGTGAGAATGGTTGCACGACTCGAAAAATGTAATCAATGCCACTGAACTGTACTGTAGAAATTGTTGGTGTATGCTTTGCTGTGTATATTATCAACAACAACAACAACGCCTGTACAGCGGCAAGATGGCTGAACTCACTATGGAGACCCCAGTTCCAGGCCCCGCGTGACAAGCCTGCCCCACCCGCTGGAGACAAAGACTTCTGCCGGTGAACAGATATTGCCTCCTTTGCTGGGGGCAAAGAGGCTCCCCCCATGAAGCAGCCAGACAAAGGGACAAAAAATACTCATGGGTTGGAGGAGCAGAAGTGAAAATCAGAAAGACAGGGAACTTCGTGGGCCGTGGGGACCCACCGGGGCGGAGGCGCAGCGGCCGGGGTCGAGCACAAATTGGGCTGCGCGCGCTGGCGGCACGCCCCTCCGGGGCTGGCTGGTTCCTAATGAGGCCCGCAGCCCGGCGGCCGCGGCGCACTGTGCTCAGACTGCTAAGAGCCGCATGAGCAAGGCTCCCGAGGCCCGAGGGTCGCTGCCACCGGGGAGTGCGGCGCCCGGAATCACTTAGCGCCATCAGCCC
>NW_004444040.1:1611553-1622825 GCF_000243295.1 Trichechus manatus latirostris
AATAGGTTTGGTTTGGTGGGTTTGTGGGCTGAAGGTTGAGGGGGACAGGGAGGGCCCACCTGGCCAAATAAACAGCATGTGCAAAGGTGTGAAGGAGCAGGGTGTGTGCGTATGTAAGGGGACATCACACAGAACACGCGGGCTGTAGGGCATGTTCAGCCACCAGCAACAGAAAAGACTTCCATAGGCAGTGTTCTAAGCTATTTCCTCCTTTAATCTGCATAAAACCCTATAAAGGAGAATATCTTTTTTATCCCCATTTTACAGACAGGATACTGAGGGGCAGACAGGTTGAGTAACTTGCCCAAGGAAGCACAGGTAATAAACTGCAAAACTGGGATTCAAATGCAGGCTCCAGGGTCAGTGTTCTTAACCACACCAGTGCCTCAAAACCAACTCACACCGGCTAAACCTCAAGGACATTTATAATTTACCCAATTCAAGGCTGGAGGTTGGTGGTCCTAGGCCTGGCTCAGGTTCAGGGATATCACCCCAGGCTTCCTTACTCCCTTCTGGCACCCTCCACATGTCTGGTGTCTCTTCATGGCAAGGGAAAAAATGGGTTCCCTCCTCTGAGCCTCGCCCTTCTCAGGGAGGAGAAACTAGCCCAGTACCCCACCTGACCCCCTCCAGGCTGGCAAGAATCTGGCTGCCTGATCGCCCCCCAATGCATTGCCCTGTTTGACTCGGCCAGTTGAGGTTCACCCCCAGGACTGGCTGTGCTCACAGGCCCCTGACAAAATGGAGTTCTGTTTGTAAGGAAGAGAGAGTGGCTGCTGGGTCACTAACTGGGGTGTTTGCACAGGCCCCAGGCTGGGAGACTTGTAGAGTTGTACAGGTCACTTTATATAGGAGGACCCTGTGGCACAGAGAGGCTCAGTGGCTTGCCCAGGGTCACACAGCCAGGTAGTAGCACAGCTATGGGAAGATGAACGCTTCATTCCCTAATTCCTCCACTTCCCTCCCAGCCCCTTGGACTGCTTCACACACCTGGTGTCAGCTCTGGCCTGATCACCTTCAAAGACCTGACTCCAATTCTGTCCTGCCTCCCACACTAACCACACCACTTTTCTGCTCAAACCCTTCCATGACACCCCCTGCCTCCGCCACCCTCCACTGCCCTCCCAACAATGCCTGAACTTTTCAGCATGTCCAAGAAGTTGCAGGTCTAGCTCCACTGACCTCCACCTTTGTCCACCCCCTCCCCCACTGAAAGTCACACTGGTGTCTGCACACCCGCGATTTATACTCAGAGGCAAGCACCTCAGGGGTCCTTCTATTGCTGCCTTTTATTCAAAGAGCCGACTTCTGGTTTTGTTGAAGTTCCATATTTATACCTTTAGCTTTGTTATTTCATGTGATCTGCTTTCTTTGGGTTGACTCTGTACTTCTTTTTGTGATTTTTTTGAGTCAGTCCAATGCTTGGCTCATTAATTTGCAATCTTTCTACTTTTTAAATATATGTATTTCAAAGCTATAAATGTTTCTTTGTTCCATGAATTTTGATTTGTAGTTCTGCCATTGTCATTTGGTTCCAAACATTTCATAATTTCCACAGTAATTTATCCTTTCCCCAGTAATTATTTAGAAGAGTGGTGGGTTTTTGTTTTGTTTTGCTCTTGTTGTTGTTTTCATTTTCCTTAAGTATAGGAGTTATTTTATTATTGGTTTTTAATATTATTGTAGTCAGATAATGTGGCCTGTGTGTTGCCAGGTAGAAACCCCAGATTCTGCTCAGCATGACTCATCTCAGCCAATAAACGAGAGACTGAGGTGGGAGAGTGGAAAGGCGCCTTTATTTTGTTGCGCAAGGAAAGGAAACAGTTGGGGCTGCTGCTGCCAAGACTGCTTAGGGAGGGCAAGGAAGAAGGTTACTTTTAAGGGGTTTACAAGTAGGAAGTTCATACAAGTTACATTAGCAACATTCTTAATCATACTACGCAGGCACGGTGGGGTTTATATATGACTTCATGCATCACATGTTCAGAAAATGGTAGTTAACAGAAGAAAACATTCTTTGATGGTTATGAGGGTGAGGAGGGAGGGAGAGGGGAATTTACTAATTAGATATTAGACAATAATTATCTTAGGTGAAGGGAAGGATATCTCAAAATACAGGGGAAGTCAGCACCACTGGACAAAACCAAAAGCTAAGAAGTTTTCTGAACACAACCAAACACTTCAAGGGACAGAGTAGCAGGGGCAGGGGTCTGGGGACCATGGTTGCAGGGGACATCTAGGTCAATTGGCATAACAAAGTTTATTACGAAAAAGTTCTGCATCCCACTTTGGTGAGTGGCATCTGGGGTGTTAAAAGCTAGCCAGTGGCCATCTAAGATGCATCAATTGGTCCCAACCACTTGGAGTAAAGGTGAATGAAGAACACCAAAGACATAAGGAAAATATTAGCCCAAGAGACAAAAGGGGCCACATAAACCAGACACTCCATCAGCCTGGGACCAGAAGAACTAGATGGTGCCCGGCTACCACCAACAACCACCCTGACAGGGAATACAACAGAAAGTCCCTGACAGAGCAGGAGTTGGAGTGCGAAACTCAAAAATTCTAGTAAAAAGATCAGACTTAATGGTCTGACTGAGACTGGAGGAACCGCAGAAGATATGGCCCCTGGACTCTCTGTTAACCCAGAACTAAAGCCATTCCTGAAGCCAACTCTTCAGACAAAGAATAGATTGGATTGTAAGACATAAAATGATACTCGTGAAGAGTGTGCTTCTTAGTTCAAGTAGATCCACGAGACTAAATGGGCAGCTCCTGTTTGGAGGCGAGATAAGAAGGCAGAAAGGGATAGGAGCTGGTTGAATAGACACACGAAATCCAGGGAGGTAAGGAGGAATGTGCGGTCACATTATAGGGAGAACAACTAGGGTCATGTAACAATGCGTGTATAAATTTTTGTATGAGAAACTAACTACTTGAGCTGTAAACCTTCACCTAAAGTACAATTAAAAAAAAGAAAGAAAATAGTGGTTAAACTCCTCCCAGAGGCAGGGAAGTTACTATATATGAGGTCTAAAAGGTTATCCTGAATGTCAACATGGTGCCTAAACCGGTTTCCACCAATTTCCTCTAGTTCTGGGCAGCAGTTAAGGAGAGGGGAACTAGGATTTTAATGTAAACTACGGGGCATGCCAAGCAAGCTGACTGAGGCAGTGGAACTTTCTGCAGCCTGGGGACCTCTGACTTATGTGTTCTGTTGATTCTTCGGAATTTGTTGGGAGCTGTTTTGTGGCCTAGTATGTGGTCACTTACGTGGTCACTTTTGGTAATGTTACATGAGTCTTTGAAACATGATTATATTATTTTAGAATTAAGGGATTGTCTTAGGCTGGGTTCTCTAGAGGAGCAAAACCAGTGAAATGCATATATACGTATATATTTATATTTATAGTTGTATATAGAGAGATTATTTCAAGGAAATGGCTCACACAGTTGTGGAGGCTGGCAAGTCCCAAATCAGTGGGTCAGGGTCAGGCCGGAGGCTTCTCCTGACTCACATGGTTGCAGGGGCTGATGAACCCAAAATTGGCAGGTCAGATGGCAGGCTGCTGGCTCATGGGGATGTGGGAGCTGGTAAATCCCTAAATCTGCAGGTCAGGCAGCAGGCTGCTGGCTCACATCCCAAGAACCAGAGGTCAGAGGATGATGAGTCGGATGCAGGATTGAGAGGAGAGTGAGCTTTGCCAGAACATCCATATATATTGGATGCAGGTCACACCCCCAAGGAAACTCCGCTTAGATCACAAGATGGAGGATAATTACATAATACTGAGAATCATGGCCTAGCAAAGTTAACACGTAATATTAACCATCACAAGGACCAAGATTGTGACTTGAATTGTTCAAATCCTCTCTGCCTTCCTATGTGTATGTTTACGTAACTGTCATTCTCTATGAGTAGTCTGGGAATGCCTCTCACTATGGTTATGGATTTATCCACTTCTCCTACTTTGAAGATATGCTGTTAGGTACATACATGTTTCTGATTGTTACATGTTTTTTTTAAATAATATTTTATAGTGTTTTCAGTGAAAGTTTACACAGCAAATTAGGTTCCCATTTGACAATTTCTACACAAATTGTTCAGTGACATTAGCTACGTTTTTCACAATGCATTAACATTCTCTTTAATTGCATTCTGGTTGTTCCATTGCCAGTACTCTAGTTTCCCTGCCCCCTTATCATCTCATCTTAGCTTTAGAGTGATTGTTGACCTTTTGATCTCATACAGATGCTTTTTTACTGGAGCACTAAGTAAGCTTTATTTTGTGTGCCCATCTGTTATTTCGCTAAAAAGTGACCTCAGGGGATAGTTTTGGTTCAAGGTTTAAATAGTATCACAGGGCAATAGTTTGTTACATGTTCTTGGTGGGTTATTACTTTTATCATTAAATAAAATCCCTCTTTATCCCTATTCATATTTTTGTCTTAAATTCTATTTGTCTAATAATAATATCCACCGCTTGTCTGTCATTTGTTGTACTGGGGTGGCTTGAGTGTTGCCATGACGCTGGAAGCTATGCCACTAGTATTTCAAATGCCAGAAGGGTCACCCATGATGGACAGGTTTCAGCGGAGCTTCCAAACTAAGACAGACTAGGAAAAAAGGTCTGGTGATCTACTTCCAAAAATTAGCCAATGAAAATCCAATGGATCACAATGGAATATTGCCTGATATAGTGCTGGAAGATGAGCCCCCTATGTTGGAAGGCACTCAAAATGCACAGTGGCCACAACAATGGACTCAAGCATACCAACACTCAGGATGATGGTGTGAAGTCAGGCAGCGTATGGTTCTGTTGTACATGGGATCACCACGAGTTGGAGCCAACTCATCAGCAATTAACAACAACAAAGTCAAGCTAACAAAATGTAAAATAAAACATGTACTATCCTCCTACCTTGACAAATACACACTCACGACGACTTGGAAGGCCACGTTCCAATGCAGAAGTCTCTGTAGAACTTCTTGGATTCTGTATCAGAACTTGGCAATTTTGGGGAGGTGTCTTCTCCCTGCAGCCTAGCTCTGTGCCACACCCCAGGGACCTCACAGGCACATGTTTAAGCTCTGTTCATGCACCTCACAAATTGCACCCCCTTCCACCACTCAGGCCTAGTGTTTGCGCCCCTGAGGTGTGGTCCACCCTTGGGAAGGCGGGCCCAGGGAAGAGGACTTCTCCAGCTCCAGAAACAGTTGTGGGAAAGTTAGGCAGGCATTCCAGGCCATGGCTCACAGGGCGCAGATTCTGGCTAGGCATATCCCTTGGCCTTGTGGACGACTCATCTATGGGGAGAGGAGTGGCTAGAGGAGAGAAGGGCCCTCTAAGGTACAGGGCTAGGGCCTCTCTTGCCTGAGTCTAAGGTGTTACTTGCCCTTGAAAGCCTCAAGCCTTGATATATTGTGGCAGCAGGTCAGGGCATCCCAGAACCCCACATGGCTCCAATGACTCAGCTGCTTCATCCAAACTGCCATAGGGCACCAGGGTCGAAACCACAATATAAGCGTCAGTTTCACTGCCTTCTGCCCCTTCCCAGACAATTTTATGAACCCCTCATGTCCTTGAGAATCCTGCATTCCTGGTTCCATGTTCTGTATCAGGCTTTGGAAATTAGAGCAAAAGGAATTTATTGGAAAACTGTCGAGAGCTCACAGTTTAAGGGAAGACTACAGAACCAGGCTTGGGAGCTGGGCGGTTCTGGAGGGCCACAAACACGAACCCAGGATTGTCTCATGAAATGGATGTGGCAGGCTCCCCATTAGCAGTTCCTGAGATGAGGATTCTTGTACATGTGAGGGAGGCTCCCAGGAGAGATCCAGGGAAGCAGGACAGGGCAAAGGAAGAAGCTAGGTAAGATGTGGTCTAGTCTGATCCCATGGGGAGGTCTGGGTGTGAATGCCTTGAGGCAAGAGGGCTGATTTTTTTTTTATATTTGTATATCACTCAGTCATTGGCCAAAGGGTGGGGGACCGGAATGTCACAGGCATTTTCTTGATGAGGTGGCTCCTATTGGCTGAGGGCAAGTCTTGGAGAAAGGGCAGCTGTGAGCCATTAGCAACCAGTACTCCCAGCATCTGGGGATAGTAACGACAATCTGGGTGCAGCATCAACAGTGTCTATTACAGGACAACTTCAAGGGTCTTCAGCCTTGTCCATCTGCTCAGATTCACATTCCAGGGAGGGGGCATTTTTTTGGCTTAGCTTGGGTCATATGCCTACCCCTTAGTTGTCTAAATAAAGCTCCCTCAGACTGTATCCAATGGAAAAGTGATAATACCTTGAAAGAAAATCAGGGTGATATTGTTAGTTAGCTGCCTTCAAGTCTGTTCCAACTCATAGCGACCCTATAGGACAGAGTAGAACTGCCCCGTAGAGTTTCCAAGGAGTGGCTGGTAGATTTGAACTGCCGACCCTTTGGTTAGCAGCCGAGCTCTTAACCTTCAAACTACCAGGTCTCCCTAGGGTGATATTAGGGAGGGGAAATGTCTGTTGTAGAGCTAAAACCCCCAGAATATCCAGGGGCTATTTTTCCAGAATCAGAACCAGTGTCCCACTTTCCTGCCCCCCACCTTAGCCAAACTGACCTCCACCTTCAGGTCAATGTGGTCCCCTAGAAACGCTTTATCCACGCATTTCCCTGTCTCTTTCTCCCATTCCTTCCATCAGTATGTCCCCAGGACCCAGCACAGGACCAAGTGAGTTCACGTGCTGCATGCCCCGGTGAGCCTCGTATACCTCTGATCTATGCTAACTGTCCACAGGTAGACAGCTGTGCTGGGCTACAGATCATTAGCATAGAGACATTTTCAGTCTCTCCCCTCCCTCACTGCTAAGAAATAGCCTGGCTTTGCCCTCCTGGTTGCTTCCCTCCTTCCCCTGCTCCCGACTGTAGCAGTTGCTAGGGTTTTGTGGTTGTTCCAGTTACTACTATTGCTGTATAGCAAACCACGCCTAATGCAGTGGCAGAAAACCACTGCCACTTTATCACACTCCTAGATCCCGGGGTCAGGAGCTCAAATAGAGCATGGCAGGGACAGTTTTTCTTTGCTCCACAAGGTCTGGGGCCTCAGCTGGGAAGAGTGAATGGCTGAGAGCTAGAATCATCCAGAGACTTCTTTACTCCCATGTCTGGCGCCTGGGCCGGCATAACTCAAAGGCTGGGCTCAGCTGGGACTGTGGGCTGGAGCGCTAGCCTCCACATGGCCTCTCACTGTGACTATGGCCTCACCAAGGCTTAGGATAGTTGGATTTCTTGCAGGGCGGCTCAGGTCTACAAGGGCCGGTGTTCCACAGACAAGGCAGAAGGATGTGGCATTTTATGCTTTCGCCTCAGAAACCACCTCGGGGCACTTCCGCCACCCTCTGTTGGTCACATAAGCAGCCACAGCCGATCCAGAGCCGAGAGAAGGAACAAGCTCACCTTTCATCATCAAAAAAGGAGAGCCAGCTAATGTGCAACTGTATTTTTTTTTAATTTGGATTTATATTTTTTTATTGTCATGAAAATATACACAACAAAACATTTGCCAATTTAACAGCTTCTACATGCACAATTCAGTGACAATGACTACCCTTTCTTTCCATGTCATACAACCTCTATCCCTATTTCCTAATTATTCCAGCACCATTAACATAAAGTCGGTACACCCCAAACAAAATTCTCCCTTTCTCCCTCCCTCCCATCCCTGCTAACCACAAATGATCTTTGGTTTCTGTATGTTTGCTGATTTCCTACAAGTGAGGTCATAGAGTACTTGTCCTTTGCGACTGACTCATTTCAATCAGCATAATGTTTTCAAGGTTCATCCATGTTGTGGCGTGTATTGGGACCCCATTTCTCTTTGTGACTGAGTATTATTCCACTGTATGTGTCTATCACGTTTTGCTTGTCCATTCATCTGATGATGGACATTTTGGGTGCTTCCACCTTTTGGCTACTGTGAAAAGTGCTGCAATGAACATTGGTGTATAGGTTTCTGTTGCGTTCCTGCCTTCACTTCTGGGTATATACCTAGGATTGGGATTGTTGGGTCATGTGGTAATTCTGTGTTCAACCTTTTGAGGAACCACCAAACTGTTTTCCACAGCAGCTGTACAATTTTGCATTCCCACTAGCAATGGGTGAGGGTTCTAATTTCTCCACATCCTCTCTGGTACCTCTTGCTTTCTGTTATTTATTTATTATCATTGCCATTGTAATGGGGGTAAGTCGTATCTCATTGTGGTTTTGATTCGCAACAATGGGCTCAAACATAGTAATGATTGTGACGATAGGCCAGGACTGGGCAGTGTTTTGTTCTGTTGTACACAGGGTCACTATGAGTCGGAACCCACTTGACGACACAACCCTTAACAACAACAACAATGGATAATGACGTTGAGCATCTTTTCAAGTGCTTTTTGGCCATTTGAATACCCTTTTTGGTGAAATGTCTGTTCCAGTCCTTTGCTCATTTTTTGATTAGGCTTTTTGTCCTTTTGTTGTGAAGTTGTAGAAGTTTTTTCTATATATATTTTGGACATTATACCCGTATCAGATTTTTGGGAGCCCTGGTAGCACAGTGGGTAAGCTGGGCAGCTAACTGAAAGGTCAGTGGCTCAAACCCACCAGCCACTCCGCAGGAGAAAGATGTGGCACTCTGCTTCTGGAAAGGTTTACAGCCTTGGGAACCCTATGGGACAGTTCTATTCTGTCCTTTAGGGTCGCTATGAGTTGGAATCAACTCGACAGCAATGGGATTTTTTAATCAGATTTTCTCCCAATCTGTGGGTTGTCTCTTCACTTGTTGATAACCAACCATGTTTTAAAGCCCGTCACAATGGTGCAAAATCAGGAGGAAAGGAAGGGAGAAGACTAACATTTGGGATAAATTGTTGCGAGAAGTGTTGAAAAGCGAGGTTTGGGAGCAGTTGCAGGACAGTAATGAGGAAGGTAGACGGAAGGATGAAGGGAATTTTAGGAAGTGTTGCTTGGGTAACGTCACAGTGTGAAGTGGCATTTTGGTGGCTGAATGTTTCTTTTGCTTCCTATCACTCTAAGACTGAACCTTGTGGGTCACAACTTTGCAGGTGTCATACAGGACAAGCTCCTGAGGCCCCACGGGGCTGCACCCAAGCCTGCCCCAATTACTCAGGTAGAGCAACTTCCAGGTCTGAGCCACTGACCATCATTTCTATCCTCTCATTATAGGTCACTTCCCCAGGGCCCTCTCATGCATAAGCATGTGCCCCTGCATCTCATTTCACCTGGTGTACATGCTCCCCCACCCACCCGCCGCATGCCTAGGGGCCAGACCTCCCCAAGCCTGATCTCATCCTTTGGGTGGGAGGGAGGGGAAGGCAGGTGAGAGGGTTTCTCTCCGGAGGATACTGGTTTCTGAAAACAGGCTAATTACAGGCTTCCTCATTAATGAGCCATGGGGTTGCATTTCATCAGCTGAGTCACCGCTGATGTCTGGGCCCTGGGCCCATAGGGAGGGCATCAGGTAATCATGGGAGGGGTCTGGGAAGTGGAGGCCAGCTGGTGTCCCTGCTCCCTCTCTTTCCAAACCCAGCTCTCCCCACCAATTCAGAAGGCGTCAGCAGTCCCAGCCCTCCCTACTCCAGCATCTGCTTCCTGTTACCCTCCTGGGTCTGCCCCCATCTGACTGTCCCTCATGCTTTCCCACCCCACCAGGACCACACAGGGCTCATTTTGTTACCAACTCACACAACCCTTCCCAAGCACCCTGTTTCTCTCTCAAACTGGATCTCCCTCAGCCCCACGGATCACAATATTGGGGTCCATGTCTGGAGTGTGGCACCCACAGCTCGGTAGGGTCCTAGCACCCACTGCCTTTGGCCACAGCCTGCCAAAAACCATTCTGGAACCTCTCTGCATCTGTCCCTTCTTGTCTTTAGCACCCTGCTCTTTCCCACGCCTTCCTCTTTCGGTAACCACACTTGATGGGTACTTTTCCATTCTCGTTTCAACCAGGAGATTGATCAGTTTACATGTAGTTAACTCCACTGAGCCGTTATCGGGGAAATATCTTGTTTTTGCACCTCGTTGTTGTTAGGTGCCGTACAGTCGGGTCGACTCATAACAACCCTGTGTACAACAGAAAGAAACACTGCCTGGTCCTGTGCCATCCTAACATGAGTTGTTATGCTTGAGCCCACTGTTGCAGCCACTGCGTCAATTCATCTCACTGAGGGTCTTCCTCTTTTTCGCCGACCCTCTCCTTTGCCAAGCAAGATGTCCTTCTCCAGCGACTGATCCCTCCTGATAACATGTCCAAAGTATGTGAGATGAAGGCTCTGCATCCTAGCTTCTAAGGAGCATTCTGGCTATGCTTCTTCCAAGACAGATAGGTTCATTCTTTTAGCAGTCCATGGTATGTTCAATATTGTTAGCCAGCACCATAATTCAAAGGCATTAATTCTTCTTCGGTCTTCCTTATTCATTTCCCAGCTTTCACGTGCATATGAAGTGATAAAAACACCACAGCTTGGGTCAGGCGCACTTTAGTCCTCAATACGACATTTTCGCTTTTTAACACTTTAAAGAGGTCTTTTGCAGCAGATTTGCCCAAAGCAATGCGTCATTTGATTTGATTGTTGCTTCCATGGGTGTTGACTGTGGATCTAAGTAAAATGAAATCCTTGACAACTTCCATATTTTCTCTGTTTATCATGATGTTGCTTATTGGTCCAGTTGTGAGGATTTTTGTTTCCTTTATGTTGAGATGTAATCCATACTGAAGGCTGTAATCTTTGATCCTCATCAGTAAGTGCTTCAAGTCCTCTTCACTTTTCAGCAAGCAAGGTTGTGTCACTTGCATACCGCAGTTTGTTAATGGGTCTTCCTCCAATCCTGATGCCACATTCTTCACATAGTCCAGCTTCCTGGATTATTTGCTCAGCATACAGATTGAACAAGTATGCCGAAAGGATACAACCCTGACTGAAGCACACCTTTCCTGATTTTAAACCATGCAGTATCCCCTTGTTCTGTTCCAATGACTGCCTCTTGATCTATTTACAAGTTCCTCATGAGCACAATGAAGTGTTCTGGAATTCCCATTCTTCACAGTGGTATCCATAATTTGTTATGATCCACACAATCGAATGCCTTTTCATAGTCAACAAAACACAGGTAAACATCTGTCATGGATTGAACTGTGTCCCCCCAAAATATCTGTCAACTTAGGTCATGATGCCCAGTACTGTATGACTGTCTACCATTTTGTAATCTGGTGTGATTTCCG
>NW_004444040.1:1622925-1644400 GCF_000243295.1 Trichechus manatus latirostris
AACCTTTTCTTGAGTTCTTACAATAGTGGTCTTATACAATATTTGTCCTTCTGTGACTGACTAAATTCACTCAGCGTAATGACTTCCAGCTTCCTCCATGTTATGTTTCACAGCTTCATCGTTGTTCTTTATTGTTGCATAGTATTCCATTGTGTGGATATACCATAATTTGTTTATCCATTCGTCCATTGATGAGCATCTAGGTTGTTTCATCTTTTTGCTATTGTGAACAGTGCTGCAATGAACATGGGTGTGCTTATATTGCCCTTTGAATTCTTATGTTCAGCCCTTTTACTTCATCATTTCTTCCGTTCGCTTTAGCTGCTTGATGTTTTTGTGCCTAGAAGTGTAATATCATTGAATTTTCAAAAGTTGTGCTGTAACCTGGCCAGGAGTTTGTTATTCCATGATTAGACTTCTTTCTGCCCAAGTCTGGACCACATGCTGATTTGGACCCAAGTGGAGAGGCTCCTGCAGGTTGTGTTGTTGGGTGGTCTCCCCCCAGCTTGGTGCTGACAGTGGCATATACCCTGTATGGTGCAGTGAAATTGCTTAAATATGGCCCTTCTAGCCATAGTCTTCATAACTCCCACCAAACGACTGGGTGGGGCTATACAAATGAGATGCTTCTAGCCCACCAAGGGGATTGGATAGCTTGCTAATAATGTAAATAAGGTGCATGGCACACTTGTGGGGATGAGACTATGCAAATGAGGTATATGGAACCCTAACGAGAGGATTGGTCAGTTTTGCCATCCCACTAGGCTTAAAATGAGCTATCCCAGAGAAAGGAAGGGAGGATTTCACCACCACCAAGAAAGAAAAGCCAGGAGTGGAGCATGTCCTTTGGAGCCTGGATCCCTGCACTGAGAAGCTACTGGAACCAAGAAAAAGCTGTAACACTGAAGACAGAAAGAAGTAGCAGTAGAGAAATAAATGGTGGGAGCAGAGGCAGGAGACTGGAGTGAGAAAGCTGAGTGCCTTTGGGAGTAGGGTGCCTCCAGGCAGTTGGTGGAGCTAGGTTTGCTGACCCATGAAGCTAGAGCTGAGTGCCTTCAGGCTAAGGCTTACTGGAGGAGTGGGGTGCCTCTGGGCACTTATTAGTAGAGCTAAAAGAGATTTGTAACACTTGCCCAAGCAGGACAGAGGCCAGGCCAAGGGGCTGAGGGCCAGAGATAGACTTGTCTGCAGGCACGGCTGAGAAGAGGCTGTCCTGATGGAAGAATTGTATCCTGAGCATTCCTGAGCCTGAATTGTAACCTGTAACTTCCCTAATAAGCCCCATAATCATGAACATTGTAGTTCTGCGTGGCCACTGCAATGAATTATTGAACTCAGAAGAGAAGCAGAGAGTGTCGTGGGAGAGATGGTTGGTGTCAGAATTGATAAAACGTTGGAGAGGAGGTGTGTCTACCTCCGCCTCATAGGAATCAACTTTGAGCTGTTGATCTTGATTTTCCTTCCCCCTTGTGAAGTTAGAGGAGGTCAATGCCTCTGCCATGCCCATTTTTACACCCTGCCCCATGGAGAGATCTTTAGAGGCCTGGCGGTGACAGAACTTGAAGGTGGTGCCACCCACAGAGCATCTCCGAAGTTTGGAGTTGGTGACCTTGGAGTCAGTCAGATTAGCTAGTCGTGTAACTGAGCCTCAGTTTCCTCCTACCTCAACACGTTGTGAGCATTAAACGAGATAATGCATAGAAAGCAGTCAGCACAATGCCCAGGACACTGTGCTCAATACATAGAAACTTTTTTTTTAAACTTTTGAATGCAAACATTTTTAACATGGATGGATTTCAAGATCTCCATAATCTCCTTGATAATGCAGTATGCACAAAATTTGTGGACGTGTAAATCATGTGTTCCTGGGCCTATATGCTGGGCATAGCTGGCCCCTCCACAGGGGCGTAATACTGGCTCCTCAGCCCCCCATGGGCCAGCCCTGCCTGCTCAGGCTACTTGATGGTAGGGCCGGAATTGTTCTGTTTTTGCAAGGTAATCTTCGGAATAGAATCCTAGAAGTGGATGGCAGGGTCAAAGGGTAAGTGCATATGTAACTGCTAGATATTGTCAAATTCCCCTTTGCAATCCCGCCAGCAGCGCAGGAGAGGCCTGCTTCCCCACAGCCTCAATGGCAGACTGTGATCAATGTTTAGATTTTTTTGCCAACCTGCTAAGCAAGAAATAGTATTTCAGTGTCATTTTTATTTGCATTCATTTTATCTTGAGCGAGGTAGAGCATCTTTTTACACGTTTAAAAGCCATTTGCATCTTTGTATTTTTAGAAGCTGTATATTAGGGATATTAACCATTGTAATAAAGTTGCAAATATATTTTCTGAGCTTGTGATGTTTTACTTTTCTAATGGTTTTTTTTTTTTTTCTATAATGTAGTCGAGTTTATCAATGTTTTCTCTGTCTCTGGATTTTGAATCAGGAAAGTTTTCCCGACTCAGGGTTATAAAGGAATTCCCCCATTTCCTTCTAGTTCTTAGCTGGTTTCATTTTTCCAGTGATCGCAGCACCACTCATTGAAAGGCCCAATGACTGCTGATGCCGCCATCATCGTGTGCAAAATTTTCATATGCAGTTGGGCCTATTTCTGGATTTTTGTTTCTGTTTTATTGATCATTGTGTCCATGGGTCAGTTCTCCCCATCCAGACTATTCTTCTCTCAGGGTTTCCATGGTTATTCTAGCTTGTTCTTCTAGACCATCTATATAACAAGAAGAGTGCCTAATGACAAGGCCAATGTCCATGCAATGTTAAGTAGAATAGTAGGTAACAGAACCACACTATATATATATATTCATTTTTTCCTTATAGAAAAATATTGGAAGAAAAAACACCAGACTGGTGGTAGTGATGTCTCTGAATAGTATGGTTATGGGTAGGTGGCATTATTTTGTTATTGGTGCAAACCTTGATGCAAAAACTTTGCCACCACAAGGCTGCCTCTTCCTTTTTTGTCTCCACCTCATCCCTGTGCCACTCTGTGAGATCTTGTCACACTTCTGGGCCACCAACAGTGGCAGATGGAGCCATTTCAGGCCCATCTTTGCAGGGAGGGAGTGCATTACAGCAGGGCTGGCCCATGCCTGCGTGGGCAGAAAGGTTCACACCATCCGATTCTCCCTCTGGAAGGGCCATAATCATGCTCTCCATTATCAGGCCCCCACATCGTGTTGGAGAGTATTTTCTAACTCTCCCAGGAGACAGGGGGGTTGTAAGAGGTATGGGGAACACCAAGGGCCAGTCTCACCAAGTTCGTATTTTGGCTCAACACTGTCCAAAAGAACTTTCTGTGGTGATGGAAATGCTCTGTATCTGTTCTGTCCAATATGGTGGCCACTAGCCAAATGTGACTATTAAGCACTTGAAATGTGGCTGGTGCAGCTGAGGAACTAAATTAACTAGCTGCATGTTGGACTCAAACAAACCAATGACCATGAAGATGGCACAGGACTGGGCAGTTTTGTTCTGTTATACGTAAGGTCACCATGAGCTGGAGGCGACTAGACGGCAACCAGCTACATGTGGCTAGTGGCTATTGAACAGTGCAGCTTTGGCCAATTGAAGCCCAGCCACGGCTTGCACCCCAGTCATCCCTCTTTCAACCTAGTCCTGAGAGGAGGGATCATGCGTGTGCAAGCTGCTGCAAAGGTGGCAGAGGCTCCCGTGGGCCAGGTTGAGAAGAGGGCAGAGGGGACTGCCCCAGGGCTGGTCTTACTCACAGACCATACACACGTGCCCTGCAGGAGGGGTCCATGCCTGAAGCAGCCCCTCATCCCCACCCCAGTGGCCATCACAATGACAGCCAGCCCAGCATCACAATACCACAGGCGGGAGGCTGAGCAGCAGCCTTGCAGCCCGGTGGGGCATTTTCTTCCATGGACACTTCTCTTTGTCTGCAGACCTACTTACAGCAACCTAGGTGTCAGAGGACCCCGTTTCCTGGGGAATGGAAAAGCACCCAGCAGGCCTCAGGCTGGAGACCCACAGGAGGCGGCAGGGCAGGCGTGGAGGGCTACGGGGACTGGCTCTGCCCCAGGGTCTGGACGCTGCAAGGATCGGTGGCAGATGGAGTACTCTGTGAACACTGAGCAGCTGCTCCTTCTTCCTGGCGGTTTGGTTCTTCCTTCAGGACTACTTCTGACTGGCCTCCCTTCCCCATGCCCAGGGGCTAGAGGGGCAACTGACGGGTGACTGGCATGGCCCAGCTCCTGGGGGTGAGGGCAGAGAGGCCCAGGGCTGGAGGCCTTGCCCCACAGAGAGGACAGCCGGGGCCCCACGGCAAGGCCTCACTCAGAAACCTCGGGGATTCAGTTAGAGGCTGGGGGGGGGGGGGCGGGGCGCGGTGCAGAGGCAGTGCCTGCCCTGGCCTCCTTGCCCTCAGAGGGATCCAGTGCTGCATGTGCAGAAAGAGCTTCGTGCCTCACCTGAGCGAAGGATGCGAAAAGCTTGTACAGGCAGGACACTCTAACCCCAGATATTCTAAATCTGGGGATCTAGACTGGAGACCAAGAATCCGAATTTTTAACAAACCCCACCTTCCTGACAATGTAGACTTAGAATTCTATTTGCCCTGTAGGCAAAGCAGGGAAGCCAGAGAGAACACCAGCCTCCTTCTCCGCAGTTCCCTGGGATGGCAGTGGGCCTGTGCAGGGGGAGAAGAGCAGGCGGCTGACTCCTGGGACTCCTGGGACCAGGAATGTGTAGGCCACAGCCTGTCCATGGTTACCTGTGATTAATCACAGGGATAAGATATTATAAAGCATCTCTGGGCTGCTCCTTCCAAAATGTGCTCAGAATGGAATGGGGAATAGCATGGTGTTTTCTCACTGACATTCTTCTAGTGACTAGAATCTATTCAATACAGTAAACAGAGTCGTAGAAATATATATTTTCCCTCTGGGACTCCATGTGGCTAAATTTTGAATGAAAAAAAAAAAAGCAGCCTATAAACAAGTGTTTCCCTGAAATAGACCTCATGCAGAAAAGGCACCTTCTCACAGCAGTGGGCGGCACCGCCAGCTCTGCCACCAGAGCCCCAGAGGCCTGAGCCCAGGCTGGCCCTCCCCGGAAGAAGCCTTCTCACCCCGACCCACCTTCAAACTCGTGATTTTGGGCCCTCACACATCAGCCAGGTCTGAAAATGCGCATTTCTGTCCTTTCAGGCCACTGACAGGAATTACAGCGGAAGGGTTGCCGTAACTGCGCACGGCTGCCCTGTGAGTAACACTGTGTGGGAGTGGGTTGGGGACATAAGAATGACGACACAGACAGACACTCCACCAGGAAGAAGCCCACAGCAGACATCAACAATCGCTTTATTAAGGCTCGGAGTGGTCTCCCAGTGGGGGGATGAGTCACTCACCCACAGACCCCTGCATGGTTCACTTCGGGGTGACACTCTGAAGGCGGAGGTGCTCCTATAGGTCCCGAGCCGCAGCGTACTGCGCTCTGCTCATGACTGCCCCGCTGGAGGGGGTGTGCAGACAAGCCTGAAGGGGTGTGTGCAGACAACTCAGGGGCCCTCAGCAGGGTGATCCTGCCCAGGGTGGGGCTGGCTCCAGTAGGCCCTGAGGTCTGGCAGGGGGACTGGCAGGGAGGCACAGGAGAGCAGGGACAGCTCCCTCACCCCTCCTAGCACAAGCTATGGCTTTGTTATCCTGTTGCCACTTGGAGCAGGAGGGTCATGTCCCCTCGCGCAACCCTCGTGTGTTACACGGTATGAGGTGATGAAGGAAAAGACCCCTGGGAAAGAAAAGGCAGCTCAGGGACCCACTCGCACCCTACTCTGTGCCTAGCACCTGGCCAGACCTCGGGAGCTGTGACTCCTCCCAGCGATGGGTCTTCTCTTGTTGAGGTTGGTCACTCAGAAGTGGACCCGCAGCACATCCTGGCTGGCAGCTGGCCGCTGGCAGACTGTGCACGTCATGGGCAAGGACCGCTGCTTCTCACCCAGGCAGGGCCGGCACAGAAGGTGGCCACAGGGAAGTTGGTACACGGGCTCCTTTCTGAAGTAGGGAGAGAACACTCTTTTGCAGGTGGCGCACTCGGGGCCCAGGCTGCTCCCAGGCTGCTCTGGTAAATCAAGGAGGAAAGTAGGCCAATGTTAGGGAAAGCTGCTTCCTGGGCCAGGCATCTCTCCTGGAAGACAGGCACGTGCTGGGAATGAAAAGAGAAGCTGCCCACCACACACCCACCAAAGCTGCAGCAACTGCCTCAGCCTCCCCCCAGTTGCCTCTGGCTGATCTGGGAGAAGAGGTAGCAGGGAGCCTGGAAATCTGGGAGGCCTCCATCTCTATCATCTTTGATCACATCTCTATGCTCCCATGAATGCTCAAGAAAAGTCAGCTCCCGAGGGCAGCCAGGCAGGACTGGGCCCTTCCTCCTGACCTCTCAGCGAGACACATTTTCCCTGGGACAGGCTGCCAAGGCCAGAGCAAGGCACAGGCTCACCCTGGCAGTCACAAGCTGCAAAAAAGGTTAGACAGGACAAGAAAAAGGGGACAGCAGAAGATGGCCCAGTTTCGCAAGGCTGGCGCAGCTCAAGAGGGGAGGGAGGCCACCAGACCTGCCTGCTGAGCCTGGCGCTGGCTTCTCTTCAGTCCCTCAGCCTCCTTCCTGTGCTGCACACCCCCAGGGGCAGGCGCAGGCGCTCCCCTTCCCTGCTTCCTGTAGGGCCTTCCTGAATGAAGGCCACAGCGGACAAGTCCTGCCACACTTGCTCCCCAAGCTGCACTGGCTCTTTCCTCTCTCGTGGACCTAGCACAAGGAACCTGCTCTTCTCCTTCAATACACACCTCCTGAGAGGGTAGACAACATAGGCAGGTGCTGGGCTCACTGTCCTACTTGCAGTCCACTTCTCCATTCCCAGACCATCACCCCTGGGGACCCTAAAGGCACCCCAAACCAATTTGCTTCATAAATGCTTCTTACACCCACCGCCTCCTCCTCATCTTTTTTCATTACAATAATCCAGGCCACCCTCTCATCTCCAGCCTAACTGGATGGCCTTCCTACAGTCTTATCCTCTTAATCCACCTCAAAGCTGCCCTCAATGACCCCCAAACACAACCAGACCTCCCCTACACCTCTGCTTTCCACCTCTTAGGGGCTCCCCATCACCTCTGGGACAGCCAGGATGCCCTTGTTCGGCCTGTCCAACCTCACCTCTCTTCACACTCAGTCTTGTCTACTAGGGCTCAGAGATCTCAAACTGCTTCTTTCCTGCACATATCCTGCTATTGTTGGCCTCAGACCTTGTGCTTGCTGTCTCCTTTGCCTAACCAGTTGCCATGGAGTCGACTCCAACTCATGGTGACCCCATGTGTGTCAGAGTAGAACCCTGCTCCATAGGGTTTTCAATGACTGATTTTTCAGAAGTACAGACTGCCAGGCCTCTCCTCCCAGACACCTCTAGGTGGACTTGAACCTCTGACCTTTTTGTTAACAGCCGAGTGTTGTTAACCTTTTGCACCACCGAGGGACTCCTCCCTTTGCCTAGAATGCCCTTATTCTTTGAGACTTAGCTCAGACCACACCTCCTCCAGGAAGATGTCCCTGACTGCCCTGCTCCTGTGCTTTCAGAGCCCCGGTCAGCAACCTAATCATGAAGCAACCTAAAAGCACCAGGTGTCTCTCATGGGCACAAAGCCCAAGAATTCTATAGCACACGGAAAGAGTACTTTCCTTTCCGCATAGGTAAACTTCTACCACACACTGGCCTAGACATTTTTAAAAAAAAGATGAAGGAAAGGGACACTGACTTATATTTACCAAGTGTCTCTTGCATGCCAGGTTCTGTGCTAGATGCTTCTGAGAGCTGTTTGACCCATAGGTGCATCGTCAGATTTCATTCTCCATTTGAGTTTTAAAAGCCACATCTGCCACCCCACCACCGAAGTATGTAAGGGCCTCAATTCTCTCCAGCACTGCCCAGCAGCCCCATTAAAGGGTTTCAGAGGCCTAGAGCCCCAGGGGAAGTTTCAGTGATAAAGGAACAAAGATCATCAAGGAAGAAACTACTGTGCTTTCGGCAGATTGGAAACCTAAAGCCCCCAAAACAGTCTCTTTCCAGGTCCCAGGCTGCCACTTACCAGACATCTAACAATGGACTAAACGTGCCAAGAAGGTGGCACCTTCCTATACTAGGAAAGACCAGAATTTTTTTTTTTAGTTGGGGGAGGGGAGAGAGACAACTATTAAGCTCTGTCTTTGGCTGCTGACGCTGTAGGATCCTGCCTAATGAGGGGCATTTAGTACGGAATGCTCTCCCAGTTGTGCTTCCCTAAATCCACACTGAGTAAGAACTTAACCAGCCTCAAGTTTTCTTTGCCTTCGAAAAATGTGTTCACAGGTAACGTCACAGAATGAACTTAAATGATAAGGAGAATGTGCATGAAATATTTTCAGTGGCACCTAATTATACACAGGGTCGCTGCGAGTTGGAATCGACTCGGCGGCAACGGGTTTGTTTTTTTTTTTAATAAGAAATGCTAATGATTCTGATGGTGGGCAACTGTGTTCAAACTGAGAATTTTTATGTGCTGTCATGGTTTTAAAACGTGTCTGCAGGGTAGTTCCAGTTCCTGGCAAGATGGAGTAATAAGCACATTCCACCCTGTCCCTCCCACTGAATGCAACTACAAACTCCGGACAGAGACAGCTGTGCAAGGACTCTGGAAAGTGAAAGGGAGCAGGCAGACTGGGGAAGGAGACCCGGAGTTGAAGGATCACCAAACCAGCAGTGGGTTTCCTGCCCCCTCCTCGCCAGATCACCTGGCCTGGGCTCAAAAGTAGCTCAGCACCTGTAAGTGTGTACTGCATAAGGCCAGAAAAAGTTCCACAACAACACTTTCTTTTCATTCTGAGGAACAAGAAAGTAGATTCCTAAGGATCAGAGTCAGAATCCACTCGATGGCAGCGGGTTTTGCTTTCTGGGTTTTTTTGTTTTTAAGGGTTAGACAGAGTAGGGGGAAATCCTGTTTTTTTGGTTTTGTTTTATTTTCTTTTTCTCTCCTCTGTCCTCCAGCCACCAGGCCCAGGTCACAGATGCAATCACAGGAATTGCATGGCAAAGCAGGCAAACCAAAGCTCCGGCTCTCTGGTTGGAGGATGAGGAAGGTGTCAAGGAGACTGCAGAGATTAGGAGCTCAAAAGAGAGATCCTATAAGTGGTGTATCGGCTCCTGGACTCGCCTCTGCGCTGTGCATGTGTGGATCTGACCCTAATAGTTCAGTGTTAGAAGGTTTAGTCTGAGACATCCATGAGATGCCCATGTGCAGTGCCAAGCAGCTGAGTTCCAAGGAGAGGCAAGAGCTATAGAAGAACACAGGGCAGTCACTGGACAAGTGTGCTCTCACTCAGGGTGAGAGAGTACCGAAGAAGAGGGTCTGGGGCCAGAGTCTTGTAGAGGAGGAAGAGTCAGCAATGGAAACTGAAGAGGGACTACTGAGGATGAGGAAAAACAGGCACAACAGTCCAGAGGCTGAGAGAGAAGGTGTTTCATGAAGGAGGGGCTGGGCTGGTCACATCAAATGCTGCTGGGAGTGTAAGCCACCACTAATCTTGGGGTCACAGAAATTGCTGGTCACTTTGACAAGACAGGCTCTTGGGAATGGTCAGACTAGAAACCTAATCAGAGTGGGCAGAATAGAGATGAGGAGGTGGGAATGGAAGACAGAAAAGGAAAAAGGTCTGGGATCCAGAAAATGAGAAAGGACTGGCTTGGGGGAAGTAGGAGGAATCAAGTGTACACCTTATCACTAGCCCCATAAAGCTTCATCTTGTTAAAAAAAAAAAAAAAAAAAATTCCAACAATATCCCAGCCAGTACTTCTTGCTTTGAATCTAATAGATTCTATCATACAATGTGTTCCCAAGTTCATTTCAGGGAAAAATTGGTTCAGCAAGCTACTTCAGGAACTGTCTTTAGTAAGACCCTGATGAGAATGTTTAATAGAAAGGGATGACGATGACATATTCAACCCCAAACCTTCCTCCACATTTATAAAAAGTCTCTCAGATGCCAGATGGGAGACGGATTAAATCAGAAAATAAACAAAAAAGGAGAAACCAATAAAAGGCCTCAGGACAGAAGAATTAACATTAGATCTTACCCAAAAACCACAGTAAAGAGTAGCCAAGCCCTAAATTCACAGAATTACTAATAGTTGTCTAACGAAAGTCTTTCTCCTGCAAAGTTTAACTCCTGCTGGCAAAGGAGAGAGAAGAGGCTTTCTCGCCTGGCCTGGGTGTTGGAGCTAAGGAGGAGGCTGGGCATGCAGATCTGCAGATAGCCCAGATGCATGGCCCCACACACTGCGCAGAGAACAGACCACTGTTCAAAGGCTTCCAGGATATGGATGGGGCCCATGTTACCCAAGCTGGCGCCTGGCCTCCAAGAAGAGTTGCTCCCTCTTGTGCCAAGGTGCTGGAGCTGTCCCCTGGTCAGCCGAGCTGTGAAAGAGGGCATGGAGCCAAGGGTCGATGTCACGGCAATTTCCAAGCTTTGTGACAGCTTCTGCTCATGGGATATTGGACCTGTCGAGAGACACACAGACCACAACATCCAGAGAGGTTCAGCAAAAAAGCTACTCACCAATGAATCTGAAGACTACAAAGACAGCACTTCCAACTTCAAATAGCTATACAGTCAGCCCTCCATATCCGAGGGTTCCGCATCCGCGGATTCAACTAACTGCAGATCGAAAATATTCGGGGAAAAAAGGATGATATGTAGGCATACCCTGCTGGAGCCTCTGGCCATTTCACAGATCCTCAGTCTCTCTCCAGCACTCATTTAAGCATTGTTCGCCTCCATCTGATGTGTACTATTTAGTTAGGCTTACGATGGTTGCCTCTGTACTGAACATGTACAGACTTTTTTCTTGTCACTCCCTAAACATTACAGTAGACCAACTATTTACATAGCATTTACACTGTATTAGGTATTATAACTAATCTAGAGATGATTTAAAATATATGGGAGGATGTGTGTAGGTTATATGCAGATAGTACACCATTTTATATAAGGGACTTGAGCATCCACGGATTTTGGTATCTGAGGGGTGTCCTGGAACCAATCCCCGCGGATACCGACGGACAACTTTAACTGTAAAGAAACTCCTTCTTAATGTCAACTGGTGGACTGTAGTGACAGAACACTGGGAGTTAAAACCCTGGGAACCTGGCAGTTCCTACCCATCCCACACTCTTCAGGGTTTCTGGGCTCTATTTTAGCTTTTCTCTCTTTCTAGAAGTTCCCAGGCAGGTATGGGCCACCTCGTGGCTCAACTGCGGAACTGCACCCTGCTTTCTAAAAGCCTCTCTGGAGACCAAGGAAATGAGTATGAGCCAGCAAATGCCCATCTTCACACTCCTACTCCCTGCCCTCCCACTCCCTCCCCACCAGCCTTGGTCTTCTCTTTCTCCAACTCTTCCTTTCTGGGGCCCCATTACCCTGCGAGCTGCTTGCCTGTGCTCTCTAGGTGTTTGCGCCCTCTCTCTCCTGTTAAGTAAAGCAAAGCAGTTATTACTCAGATTGGGATAACCGAGACTTTACTCTGCCCACTCCTGATCTAGGGGACCTTCCATGTGTGATCCACAGGAAGCTAAGCTATGAGGTCACAGGAAGACAAAGGGAGAAGGGACAGCTATACAAGAAAGGATGCAGGGACCTGCCTGGTAGCAGAGTTCACAAGACTGCCCCAAAGTAGAGAATGGAAAGTTTTGTCTATGGTTTGCAGGACATAGGACATTATTAGCTTGGAGCCTTGGAGCACCGATCAGCATGGCCCTGTGTCACCAAATGAGTCTGTCAAGGTCAACACTACCAGAGAGTGCAACAAACAGACCCAGGGTCTAAGGACCTTTGTCTGCCTCTTGCCCCACTACACTACCAATGATTTCAGGAGTTCCTGGGGTCATGTTAACTAAAATTTACCCACAAAATCAGAGAAGACAGATGTAACCATTAGGTGCACTATTTGCATAGGCCTTTTAGAGTAAGGGGAAACTAAAAGAAACATAAAATCTACACAGACTAATTCTCATAAAGAAAAAGTTGTCCAAAAAGCACCAGGCACTGACAATCCCAGGGGGATTCTAGTACTATTTAAACTGTTTCGCAGTGTCATGGATTGAATTGTGTCCCCCGAAAATATCTGTCAATTTGGCTGGGTCATGATTCCCAGTATTGTATGACTGTCTACCATTTTATCATTTGATGTGATTTCCCTATGTGTTGTAAATGCTATCACTATAATGTAATAAGATGGATTAGCAGCAGTTATACTGATAAGGTCTACAAGATTAGGTACTGTCTCACGCCAGTCTCTTCTGAGATATAAAAGAGAGAAGCAAGCAGAGAGACACAGGAACCTCATACCACCAAGAAAGCAGCGTCGGGAGCAGAGTGCACCCTTTGGACCTTGAGGTTCCTGTGCTGAGATGCTCCCAGACCAACGGAAGACTGAAGACAGGGACCTCCCTCCAGAGCCGACAAAGAGAAGGCCTTCTTCTGGAGCTGACACCCTAAATTTGGACTTGTAGCCTACTGGACTGTGAGAGAATAAATTTCTCTTCGTTAAAGCCATCCACTTGTGGTATTTCTGTTAGAGCAGCACTAGATGACTAAGACACACAGTATAGACAAGGAAAATTTTCAAATTCTTTTTATGAAGCAAGTACATCATTGATACCAAAACTTGTCCAAACACACTCACAAAACTACAGTCCAATCTCACTAATGAATTCAAAAACACGAGCAAATACACTAAAAGAATCATGACCAAATCGAGTTTATTCCAGGAATGTAAGAATGGTTCAATATTAGGAAACCTATTAATGTACTTTAACACATTAAAAGATCTAAGGATGAAACATCGTAATATTATCTCCACCAATACTGAAAAGGCACTAGACAAAATTCAACCTCCAGTCTTGGATAAAAACACTCAATTAAGGAATCAATGGTATAGGAGACAGCCTTTGGGTATCCCTTCCCCTGGAGTGTGGGCTGGACTTAGTGATTTGCTTATAACAAACAATACAGTAAAACTGATGGGATGTCATGTCCAAGATTAGGTATTAAAGACTATGATGATTTCCATCTTGTTTGCACACCCTTTCTTTGGTACTTCCTGATTGCTCTGATGAAGCAAGCTACCATATTGTGAGCTACCCATGGAGAGGCCCATGTGGCAGAGAACTGAGGGTAGCCTCCAGCCTACAAGGAACTGAACTGTGAAACAACCATGAGTGAGACTGGAAGTGAACCCTTCCCTGGTCAGGTCTTGAGATGACTGCAGTCAACACTTTTGATTACAGCCTGAGAAAGACCCTGAAGTTGAGGACCTAGAAGGGTTATGCCTGGATTCCTGACCACAGAAACTATAAGACAAGGAATGTTTGTTGCCTTAAGCTAGTAAGTTTTGGGGTAATTTGTTAAGTACCAATAGATAACTAATACAAATGGATACTTTATTAACTTCCTTAAAACAGATCTTAACCCAAAAGCCAAAGTTGGGCTTATACTGAGGCATTCACACTGAAGTCAGAACAAGAGAAGGGTGCCCACGATCACCTGTATTATTTAACACTGTGCCAGAGGTACTAGCTAAAACATTTATTTCAATAAGAGAAAGAAATGAGAGGTTAAGAAACATTAGAAAACAGAATATAAAATTATCATTGTTTATATTATATGATTGTATAGGAGGTAGCTAAAAAATGACTAGATAATAATTCAGTAAAGTACAGAGATACAAAATTAATACACAGATATCAATGGCTTTCATACATTTAAACAAAATTCAGTTAGAAGGTATAAAGGAAGAAAATGCTCCATTTAGAAAAGCATCAAAATAAAAAAATAAAACCAAGATTAAACTTAATAAAAAAGTGAAAATCCATATAAAGAAACCCTAAAACTACAGAAGAACACAAAAGAAGGCCTCAGTGAAAAGATATACCACAGGAAGAGTCAATATCACAAAGATATCAATTCTAAGTTCATTTATAAATTTAATGTGATCACAATTTTCTTAAAGTTTTGTTTTTGGGGAGGGGAGGACTAAACAAGGTGATTCTAAAATTCATATGGAAAAAATAAGAATAATCAAGGCAACTTTGAAAATAATAAAAAATGAGAGGGGAACTTGCTCTAATAGCTATTAAAACATATTAGAAACCAACAATAATTAAAATATGTTACAGACACACCAATAAATAACCAAACCAAACCTGCTGCCGTCGAGTCGATTCCGACTCATAGCGACCCTATAGGACAGCAGAACTGCCCCACACGGTTTCCAAGGAGGGGCTGGTGGATTCGAACTGCCAATCTTTAGGATAGCAGCTGAGCTCTTAACCAGTGAGCCACCAGGGCTCCACGAATAAATAAAGAGACCAACAACACAACAGAAAGTCTAAAAATACTCAAATATATACAGAAATTTAGTACATGATATAAGCGGCATTTCAAATCAGTAGGAGAAAGATGGAACAGTCAATAAATGGGCACATGGGTAGCCAGCTGAAAAAACATTAAGCTGGATCCATACCTTACACCATTCCAAGTGGATCAAAGATTTAAATTTAAAAGAATAATCAGATCATAAAAATACTAAAAGAACACATGGGAGAACTCCTTGGATGGGGAAAGTCTAAATGACCCAAAAGCCAGAAGCTGTAAGGAAAAAAAGATGGATAAACTAGACTACACTAAAAAAAAAAAAAACAACAAAAACCTGAATGGCCAAAAACACAGTAAGTCCTATACCCACCCCCTCCAAAAAGAAAAACCTGGGAAAATATATTTCAGCTCATAACAAAGTCAAAGGGCTAGTCTATAAAGACCTAGAAATTACCAAGAAAAAGACCAATAACTAATAGAAAATAAGCAAAGGAGATGGACAGACAGTTCACAGAACAGGAAATACAAATGATTTTTAATTATATGAGAAGATGCTCAATCTCACTAACAAAAGAAATGAAAATGAAAACAACATAAAATACCATTTTTTAATCTATCAAATGATAGTTTGAAAACACATTATTTTAGTAAGGCTGTGAGGAATCTCACCAACACTGCTGGTAGGATATTCACTGTGCAATCCAGCAATATCTGTCACATTTACAGATGAATATATCCTTTGGCCTAGAAATTCCACTTCTATGATCTTGTCCTACAGATACACTTGCCCATATAGAAAACTATCCATGTACAAAGTTATTCACTGAAGTTTTATTTGTAATAGCAAAATATTAAAAACAGCCTAAATGTCAATCAAAAGGAGGGGGCATTAGGGATAGATGTTTTACTCTGTGTGTGTATAATTTTCTAACTATAAGAATATATTGCTTATTCAAAAACAAAAATCAGAGCTAAAGGTAGATATGGTTAAAATACCCAGTGATAAAGTAGTCTGAAGATTTTTTATGAAAAATTTAAAGTTCATACCCAATCTCAGACTCTGAAAATCACTCATCTTTATTTTGTTTCAACTTTACAGTTAAAAGATCTTATTGATTTTGCTCTTTTCTCTATAAATTTAAAAACAGCTTTCTCCTCAAATCAGTATTTCTGACCCGGAGATGTCATAAACGAGGCACCAGGATTTTCTGCTCATGCTTTCCTGAGCTGAAAAGACATTTTTTATTTATATCTCTTCATTTCTCGATTCTCCTCCTATCTTTTACTAGAATTAAATGCTTTATTTGTCAATCTGTTTGGAACACATGAAAACCACAACAGTCCTTCATGCAGGGTCTCATGGAATGCACATGAACGTGGGGTTCAGCAAAACAAAGGTGCCCAAATCTGAGACCAATGAAGCAGGGACCATGTGGAAGATGGGTGGGGGCTAGGGGAGGAAATGACTGTGGCAAAAAGCGAAGCTTAAGCAAAGCAACCAAGGCTGACTGAACACATTCAGCTGCACAGGTCCCCAGGTGAACAACGGTGCACTCCTCAGGAGATGGCAGGCATCGCTGGTCCCAGGAACCACTGGCAACCCCTAGGCAAGATGCGAGAAGCCAGGATGCTTAAATCTCCTCGTAAAGAATGTTTCAACTCGTCCACACACTAACAGCACCTTCTTCGACGTGTCTTGTCTCTTCAACAAGACTACCTTCTGAAAGGGGGGCCCACAATCTACTATTTTTCTACTTTTCCACATGTCCATGGCATCCCATGGAGTGGTGGGGTGAGGCAGGGAGTACCTTGATGCATTTATATCAACGCACCTCTGTAAACGATAGAAACACCACTCTGGAGAAGCCCACTGATACATGAGTAACCGTAAAGAGGATATCAGAAGGAAGACAAGGTCAGCTTCGAAGGACTGGTGTCTTTCCTCCCAGCAGCTTTGACCAAGACTTTGAGCCCAGGGTGAAGTGTTGACTTGGCCAGGGGATATAAAGGGAGCCGGAGGAAGGTAGAAACCACTGGGGGAACTATCATTGCATGGAGGAGCAAAATACACAGACTGAAGCCTTGGAACAGACGAGAACACATACCAGCCCCTCCAAGGTCCTGGATTGTCTCTGGCCTGAATACAAAGGTGGAGGCCCCACAATGAGAAATGAGAAAGAGGAGCATGGGCACTAGCCTGAGGAATTTACACTGGCAAAGCATAAAGCAAACAGTGCCAGGTGTCACCCAGGAAGAGCTGGTATGACAACAGGCTATGCACGTAGCATGGAGATTACCTGTTGAGCAGTCCATGTGCGTCAGGCCAAGCTCACTGGCAGCTTTCATTTTCTTAGCGGTGTGCTCTGAGGTAGTGGGTGAGACCAGAGGGCTTGTGGCAGAAAAACAGGAAGCATTTATACCAAGGCTACTGTCTGGGGCTTGTTCAGCCTGTTCCATCTTCCTTTTCCGAGAAGGCGTAACGATGGAAGAAGGGGTTGCCGCCACTGCAGTCTGTGCTCTTCCAAGCAGGTGGCAGCCAGGGATGGAGTGCTGGAGCAGGAAATGGTCAATCCGGGCCTTCAGGGAGGGGTGAGGCAGAGGCTGAGAGTGTAGAGTAAAGGCTACCCCCGTGAAAGGGTCGCTGGGTACCCGGCCCCACGCAGCTTCACTGCGGTTACACTTTTCCAGTGTGCTCTGGTCGATGACCTTGCCTGAGGGTAGCAACATGGGACAAGGCATGATCTCCAGGGTGATGGGATCCAAGAACTCCTCAGGCACATCCTGAATTACCTCAGCCAGCTCCTGCAGGCTAGAGGGGGCCTGGTGGCACTCAGACTGGCCCCCAGGGTCACAGTCACTCTCCATGGGCAAGGCCGGGGCCTGCAGAGCCAAGCCCTGAGGGAGGCTCTCTGAGGCAACCAGCAGGACACTGTCTATCACCTCCTGGGAGCAAGTTTTGGCTGGTTGACCCCACACTTCCAACCGCTTGATGCATGGGATACTGCTGCCTGTCACGTGGGTGATACAGATCTTGAGATGGGCCACATAGCTAAGGGAAATAGCCCCTTTATTCCAGAGCTCCTGGGCCACAATAGCAGGAGAGGGGAGTGTGGCTTCCGCTGGGCCAAAAGGTGCCCTGGCCTTGAAGCCCCTGTGGTTAAACACCACTTGGCTCTGGTTTTTCAACAAGACTTTGCCTACCAAGGTGAACGCCTCTTTCTCTGGGATGGATGGCTCAGCTGGGCCTGGGGTCTGACACTCGTGGGTACACCAAGATGCTCTGCTGGGTAAGGCAGACGTGTACATTTCCAGGCCAGTGACATTGTGGCCTCCCCCAGCTGTGAGGTCTATGTTAATCCTACAGATTTCCACATTAAAGGGAAAAGAAACTGTCACATAGACTGGTGGCTTAATGAAATACTCTGTCCTAAAACCACGACTTCTCTTTGTGAGGTCTTCAGAGATGAGATTTTCTACTTCATAACCATCAGCTGATATCTAGATTTAAAGACAAATATGAGACACACTGATTTAATGAGGTCCAAATGAAGACAACTAGTTTTTCAAGAACTTGCCATTTCTAAGAAAACTCTTTAAGGAAAGTTTGAAGTTCATTGTTTTAAGTTTTCTTCTATTAAACTAATCCTTCCTTTTTTTTTTTTTTGCAGGTATTCAAGATCAGGTCAAAGGTGAAGGTGTGTCCTCAGGTTCTGTCCATACTGAAAGCATACAAGCAATAAGATCCTGCCCAATCAAATAAAAAACTCCTTCAGTTTAGCATTAATTCAACAATTTAACATCATTCCTTCAAAATAACATCTCTGTGAAGAGAAAATAAAAATACTAATGGTTTTTTACTTCAAAGGATAAAAACATGTAGATTTAGGGGAAAACAAAGATATTCACTACATTTCTCAGTTTTGTATTTGGACCCTCCAATTATAACTTCCCTAAGGAAAGTATAGCAAACAAGCTTCTTGTAAGTCTATGATTGATGAAACTTGATAAAATGCGTGCACAGCGACAAGGACCACGAAGACTATGGAAAATTTAAAACAGTGGATGTGCTAGAGGGCGGGATTGTGAGTAATTCCTCCCCTTTTATAACCAATGGAAATGTGAAGGTATCTTGTCCAAAGGAGTCAGCCTAACTATCTGAGAACCTGAAACAGTATGTCATGTACAGAAACTCCAAATTAGGGAGAGATTCAATTCTTCCTTTGGTGTTTTCCTATTCACTGCTCTGGGCTATAGAAAGATATCCTCCTTTGCACAAATGGGGAGGTAGCTTAATTCAAATAATGAAGAACAAGCAATCCAAATAACAAATACAAGCCGTTATTTCTAGTATTAGAAATCAGCAAGAACAACTGAGGGGAGGGAGACTATTTCTACCTTTTATGACTTTGGGTGGAATTACACTTTCATCAAAAAGGGAAGAGTATGATGAAGACGACCCTCCACAAAATGAGTCACCGCTCACCTTCTAAGTGCTGTATGATTCTAGAGATTCAGTCTAACCCATGCTTACTGCAGTATACATTAAGCCTGCGTTAAGCCCACATACACAAGGTAGGAAATTGGAAAAATATGAAAAATACATATTGTTTATTTGTTGTATGTATTTGTTTAGTTTACCTTGTTGCAGTGAATTCTTGGTCTGAACTGTGGAAGGCAAAGATTTATTACCATCTTTGTGGCTGAAAGAATAGCTTCCAAGCATCAGAAACACCCTTAAATAAAAAATAAAACTTTGTATTAGTCAGACAAATTCAATTCTAAACTTTCAGGAATTGATTCCAAAAAGAAAATCAAACTGGATTAACAACAAAAACTTCAACACACACACACACTCACTCTTATGATCTATACTCATTCTCTGTATCCTACATGTGATGTTGGGTAAAATGAGTCACTTTAAAATTATGAAGACAAATATTGTATCATCTCACTTACATGAAATACCTAACACAGGCAAATGCACATAGGCAGAAAAGTAGATTAGTGGTTACCAGGGGCTGGGAGTAGGTGAACTACGGAGTTATATATTGCTTAATGGGTATAGAGTTTCTATTTAGGTGATGAAAAAGTTTTGGAAATAAATAGTGGTGATTTTTACAACACAGTGTACAACATTGTGAATATAAGGTCACTGATAAATATTTTACCACAATAAATTTTTTTTTAATTATGAAGGAGATTTCTACTGCAGGCTGAGAAAGTTGGCATGGACTATAGCAGTCTCCCAGTTTCTGGCTGTCACTATGCAGTGGGTTCCCCACAAGAAAGGGAGGGTCAGCAGTGGCTCAACCCAGAGAAAGAACAGGAATGCTTAGGCAGAGGGTTTAGAATGGAAAAGGTCGCAGAAAATAATCACAGCACTGCTGGGCATCTTTGTCAACACTTCTCAGTGCAATTATGTTTCCTCAATAAAAACAAAAAAACAACAATTAGGAGGATCAGAAACATCATTATTGAGAAACAGAAGATCTTATGGTTGGAAGGAGCTTAAGAGGACATTTAATCCAAATAGCTTAATGACCAATGTCCAACAGCCTTTGGTACTCCTCTGTAGATAAGTAGGGAAGCTACTAGAAACATCCCTTCCAAGGAGCTGAACTCTTTGGATAAGGCCAGCCAGCCAATTACTCTTCTGCCAGACTACCCTGCTTTTCCATCTGGCAGACATAACTCTTGTCAGCCCAACAGGGACAGGACCACTCTCTGAAGTCTTTTTATTGTCATGATCAGTATGTGCCACTAACAGAGGTCAGGCATGTTAGTCATCCTGCAACATTTGTGTGGACAGTTCTGCACAGTGAAGACGTGTTTCATGTGACTTTTAAATGTTTTTTATTATCTCAGTCTAGCCCCTAACTCAGTTTTACAAATAAACACAAAGTATTTTTTAACATAGTTATAATACATGCTAAATTTTCTAGGCAAATCTGCTGCAAAAGACCTCTTTAAAGTGTTTAAAAGCAAAGATGTCACTTTAAGGACTAAACTGCACCTGACCCAAGCCATGGTATTTTCAGTAGCCTCATATGCATGTGAAAGCTGGACAATGAATAAGGAAGACCAAAGAAGAACTGACGCCTTTGAATTACGGTGTTGGCAAAGAATATTGTATATACCACGGACTGCCAGAAGAACAAACCTGTCTTGGAAGATGTACAGCCCAGAATGCTCTTTAGAAGTGAGGATGAGGAGACTTCATCTCACATATTTTGGACATGTTATCAGGAGGGACCAGTCCCTAGAGAAGGACATCATGCTTAGTAGAGGGTCAGCAAAAAAGAGGAAGACCCTCAACGAGATGGATTGACACAGTGGCTGCAACAATGGGCTCAAACATAACTACTGTGAGGATGGCAGGGGACCAGGCAGTGTTTTGTTCTGTTGTACACAGGTTCGCTACTCAATGGTACCTAACAACAAATTTTCTAGTAAGGGAACTTCTATGTAAGTTGTGGGAATACTGTACTGTTTTTCAGACTTCACCAAGAGGGGTTCACCATTTCTGAAAACCTCATCACCGAGGGCAATGGCTTTGACATGTTGGTAAAAGCTTTTGATTATTTCTTTATGTCTTCTAGTATAGTCACACCCCAACATTTACATGTGAGAGTAAGTTTTATTTTATGATCACACTTCTAAAGTTTTCTATATTACTGTTAGGGCATTTTGTGTGTATGTATGTATGTTAGCTATTTATGGTCCTTTGTTCTTCCACATAAACTTTAGAATTTGCTTGTCAAGTTCCGTGAGAAATCCTGTTGGGATTTTTATTGGATTACATTGAATCTACAGTGCAATTTGGGGAGATAATATGACACATTTATTGTGGGGATATGTGCCATTAAAACATGGATGTATACAGGCCTCTATGCTGCACAACATGTTGAGACTTGTCCCCAACATGTTGAGACTTGTCACGACTTGTTTTTCCAAACCCGTTACTTGTCCCCAACATGTTGAGACTTGTCACGACTTGTTTTTCCAAACCCGTTACTGATTGGCTTGTTTACCTGAATTCCTCCTCCCTTGCC